>NC_080755.1:66094318-66266818 GCF_020826845.1 Diceros bicornis minor
ACACTAAACGGTGCTGGCTGCCATGATGCAAAAAAAAATGAAGATGAAGCGAGAAACAAAAAGACTGAAATTAGAAAGAATTAGGGGCATCACACAGTCAGCTAGGTAAACCTCGTCAAAATAGAGATTAAATAGAGGTAGGTAGAGAATATGTCCATATTTTTTTCAAAATCACTGCTACAGTAAAGGCGAAGAGAGAGCCTGTGTTTCCAAATCAGCATAGAGCATGCCTGGTCTATGTACTGGAGAACTCAGAGGACACGTACTTTCTAGGACTCTTCCCTCCTGAAAACAGGTCCAGAAGTGGTGCTGGTGGCGTCTGACCAAGGGATAGCCCTGGATCTGTGGGATTAAGTACTAGGGTTCACCCCATGCAAAGAGACTCGAGCTCCCACCGAGTGAGAAATTCTCATGTGAAGAGCACAACATGGAAACTAGAGATCTCGTCAAGTGAAGCCCAAAAGAAAGCAAGGTCGGAAATACATATCGAACAACCAGGTGTCAGGTACCAGATACCAGAGGCATTATCTCACTGTTTCTTGCTGTGAAATTGGTTTTTGAGAAACTGAAGCTCAGAGATTTTTGGTCAACTTATAAAAGATATTTGACAGAATCAGATTCTTTAGGAAATTAAGTATATTAAAGATGTTGAAATTTGGCACTGCTCAAACTAGCCGGGTTTCCGCTATGGTACCATCCCCAAGACTCAAATGAAATCTGAGATGACTTCATCTTCTTTTATTTGTCAATTTGAACAGACCTTGAAACCTTGCTTGATATATGTATATCATCTATACACGTGTCATCTTGCTCCCTCTCTCTCTCTTTCCCTCCATATATAGATTTACATGTAGATGTAGATATATAGACATCTCTTTCTCCATATAGATTGATAGATAGATAGATAGAGATGGAGATAGATGATATAGGTATAGGTATAGATATCTAGATAGAGATTATCTATCTATCTATCTATCTATCTATCTATCTATCTATCTATCTATCTATCTATCTATTTATCTATCTCTGTGTATCCCTACAGATTCCCAAATCAGGACTTTGTGAATCCTTCCAATTCTAAGATCATGTGAATCTCTTCTATAGGTTATGTATGAGAAATTTGTTTCCTAAATAAATGAAAAAAAGTTGGCAAATTACCAATCTTCTCGCCTAGTAAAGCTAATTCTAAGAAACTGACAGCAGACGTATGGATGTGTTTGTAGATTTGCGTGTGTGTGTGTGTGTGTGTGTGTGTGAATGACAGACAGACAGAAAGAATGATAGAAAGATAGATGAGAGAGAGAGAGAGATGGTAGATAGATGGATAGATAGATGACAGATAAGTTCTTATCCCGGACAAACTAAAGCACTTTCAGGAACAGATTCATTCTTTAATTATTTCACTCCATTTTGCGTCAGAAATATTCTCCTTTTCTCTTGCCTCTACTCCTGTTCATCTAGTGAACTCGGTTTTCAGGATTTAGTCCAACCATCACCTCCTCCCAGAACATTTCCGGGACACCTGTGCTCTTTAGACACACGCAGGTGCCCTCTGTTCTGTGATCTCTCAGTGTTTCCTACGTGCTTGTGTTTTATAACACTTTCCACAAAACTCAAGAACTGTTCTTTGAATCTGTCTCTCTTCCTAGGCTGTGAGCTCCTTAGGAGAACAGACCAGTATTTGGGTATAGAAGGGGCATAAAACTGTTAATGAAGAGAAGGAAGAAAAAAGTGAAGAAAGTAAAATCCATCTAGAATTTTGATAGAGAAAAACTATTTCCCAACTTTCAAGTGTTCAGGTTATTTCAATAAACCAAGGAGATTCTTTTTCACTTAGAGTTTTTTATTTTATTGAATTATTTCTTTAGGAGAAAATTTTAGGAGTTACAGTATTACAGTAAAGACTACTAGTAGGTTTACTGCATGGTCATTAAGAACAGGGGCTTTGGATTCAGACAGACCTGGCGTCTCCATCTACTTGGCTGTGGGATACTGAATAAGATACTTAACCAATTGAAACCCTAATCTCCTCACCCAGAGAAGCGGGGTAATATTAGTCCTAACCTCAAAAGCTTGTGAAAATTAAATGAGATGATGCATGCAACTAATCACACAGTCTCTATGCTTAGAAATTATTCAGAAAATGATAGTTATTTATAAGAAAGCACTTGATGGAAGGAATCTACCAACTACACTGCTGCCAGCAATGACTGTACAGAGCTGCCCTCAGTTTTGCCAGCAAGATGGGCTAGAAGATGATTCCACTTGTGTGTGCTTAGTGCTGTGTATTCCTGGTCACTATAAATGGATGGCCCCCAACTTGACTGCAGCAAAGAACTGTCTTCATTCATGTGACAAATCAGAATCTTTCAGGATGCTTCCAGGAATATGCCTCTTTCATAAAATGCCTGACAATGTTTTTCTTTTCACTTGTCTATGGAAAATATTTATTATACCTGCCCTTCTGTACAGAGTACAATTGAGATCTGTAAGGGTAGCATGAAGAGTGGACTCTGTGGGCGTTCTCAGTAATTTTGTTTGTTTGCCTTGCTTTATTGAGATATAATTGACATATAACATTGTGGAAGTTTATGATGTACAACGTGATAATTTGATACCGAATTGTCTTTTGGTATTGGAAGCCTTGGTGACCATATCTGTAAAACGAATGGATTGTACCGGGAAGCTTCTTGTGTTCCTCTGAACTTTGACTTTCTGTGAATCTCGAATTCTTTCCTAAACAGAAACCTCAATAAAGCAGACTCAGATTTCTACTTTCTAGGAAAAAGTAGCAAACGCTAACAACACACTAGTTATTTATATTTAAAACATCTTTATCTAAGATAGCTTTAGTAAATATCACAGAATAGAATAGAATGTGTGCAGCCAATTTTCCCTCACAATCCAATTTCTAGACGATGAGAAGCGTTATTTAGAAAGAAAGCCCTAAAGCGCGACAACATTTTCCGTCTCCGGAAGGGGACTACATGGTTTTCATGGCACCATATTTACTAAGGGAGGCAAGTGAGCTCATACATTGGAGGAGGATCGCCAGCATTGAGAATTGAAACCTAAGAAGGATTTTAACCAACTCAATTAACTGGAAAAATCTATTGATAAATGTCTGAGTTTTTTCAGGCTGCCAAACCAAAATATCACAGACTGGGTGGTTTATAAACAACAAACGTTGATTTCTCAGGGATTTGGAGGCTGGAAGTTCAAGATCAAGGTGCCAGCATGGTCACGTTCTGGTGAAGGCCCTCTTCCTGGTTCACAGCCAGCGTCTTCTCCTTGAGTCCTCACACAGTGGAAGAGTGGAGGGAGCTCTATGCGTCTGTTTTATAAGGGCACTAATCCCATTCACAAAAGCTCTACTCTCATGATCTAACCACCTTCTAACACTATCATTTTGAGGGTTAGGTTTTAACACATGGATTTTATGGGGGCACACACATCTAGACCATAGCAACAGATACGTCCAATTTCTTGAGCATTTTGGTTTGGAATGCTTCATTGTATTTGATCATTAATTCATTTATTCATGTTTCTATGAATTCATTTTTATTGTCTTATTCTATGGTTTCTATTTCTCTGCTCTAGTTTATTAATCCTTTTTTTTTAAATCATGGTGCTTACGTGCTGACAAAACACTCACTTTCTTGCCTAATTTTATAAACTGTTCAGCCATGCCCTTATTCACTGTTCTCTTTTAATTATGTATTCTTGTTAACCTCCATATGCATTCAAAGTTACAGATTGCCATTGATGCAGTATTAATTAAAGCATATAATTTATGACATTGGAGCTTGAAATTAATAAGTGACAACACAATTACATGGTTTGCCTAATTGTCCTTCAGTAATATAAAGATTGACATTTGAAGCTGCATTCAAAGCTAAAAGCGCTCATAAACTCACAACGGCTTTGAAAGTAATCACAAGAGGAGCCAGAGAAACCAGCCCTGTTTCGAGGGACAGGACCCCGGGCCGCTGAGTGGGAGGCAATTGTCTTTTCTCTTTTTATTTGCTTTTTAAGATGCTTTTATTTTTTAATTTTTTGTTTATTGCAGTAACATTGGTTTATAACATTGTAAAAATTTCAGGTGTACATCATTGTACTTCTATTTCTGCATGGACTACATCATGTTCACCACCCAAATACTAATTACAACCCATCACCACACACATGTGCCGAATTATCCCTTTCGCCCTCCTCCCTCCCCCCTTCCCCTCTGGTAACCACCAATCCAATCTCTGTCCCTATGTGTTTGTTTATTGTTGCTATTATCTACTACTTAATGAAGGAAATCATACGGTATTTGACCTTCTCCCTCTGACTTATTTCACTTTGCATTATACCCTCAATGTCCATCCATGATGTCACAAATGACTGGATTTCATCGTTTCTTATGGCTGAGTAGTACTCCATTGTGTATATATACCACATCTTCTTTATCCATTCGTCCCTTGATGGGCACTTAGGTTGCTTCCAAGTCTTGGCGATTGTGAATAACGCTGCAATGAACACTTCCTCAAAAAATCAAGGATAGAACTACCATATGATCCAGCTATTCCACTGTCTTTTCTCTTTTTATTAACAGTTTGACTCTATGGGGGAAAAGTTCGTTTTAATAATCACAAAGTAGCTTGTATTATATTTAATTTGTGTTGTACAAAACTTTGAATAAATTGCAAACAACCCCTTGTCTTTTAGGTGTCTTTAATTTCATCTTTGTCCCTCTCTGTCCTGTTTTAATTTCATTATTCACATTATTTTTTATGTATTCAGATTGAAGAAATTTAAACATGTTCATGTTCCTGAGTGATCATCTTCAAATCTAGTAATTTGATATAGTGTCGACATCCATTTAGTGTATAGTCTTACTTTCTAGAATATATACCATGACACCAAAATAAGTCATGGCTTGCATGTATTGCTTGGTTCAAGTACTATCTCAATCAAGTGTAGCTTTCTACCAAGCATAGAGATTGTCTTCCGACGGACAATATTCTCGTTTAAATATCACATTGACCCCAATGGGTCAGTGGTGGGCTTGTCAAATAGGCTCATTTATACATAGCCATTAGTGATTTCACTGGGCCCACAGAAAAGGGCTATTTTAAAACTAAATTTGCAATTTAAAATGTAAAATTATTTGTATAAGATCTGAATTCGAAATTGTGTAAGAAGATCAATTTTTTCTGATACGTATAAAAGCATATTACGTGATGGGAAAGCAGTTATTTACAATGTCAATAGAATATCAAGAAATTATTTGGATTAATATTTCCTTTATCATCCATATAGTGAAACATATTCACAAAATGCATGCATATGTAATATGTGTGTGTCTGTGACATGTGCATGTTTCTTCAATCTTGGAAAGGCACAATGTGTTGATTCTAGAACTCAGTAGAGTGGTACTAATTATAACAAACATCTTCTTAAACTGTTCAGAAGTTTTCCCTAAAAACATTTCGAATAAAAAAATAAAGTGAATAACTCTGGACTGAATGCAGGGATCAGATTTCCTGGGTTCAAATCCTGGTTCTACTGCTTTCATATGATCTCAGACAAGACCAAAATGTTCAACAAAGAATTATCTACTGGAAAGTTCAGTTCTAGTTGAATTTATAAGCTTTGTCTTCTTTTTCTATAAAAGTTTATTCATGTGCATTTACTTTTATTGAATGGGTAAACAATTCATTAACTATCTTTCAAAGAATATTTGAATAATAAATAAACATGACCAAAAAGTGAAAACAGATGTGGCAATTCCACTTCTGCATAGTCAGCCAAGAGAAATGAAAACATATGTCCACAAAAGAATACTGCTCAGAAATAAAAAGGAACGGTCTACTGTGACGTCAAGAAAATGGATGAATCTCAGAAACAATAGTTTGAGTGAAAAATTCTTATTTAGAAGGAAATACATACTGTTAGATTTCATTTATTTGAAATTCTAAAACAGGCAAAGGCAATCTACGATAGAAACAATCAAGACAGCAGTTGCTTCTGTGGGGATAGAGGGCATGTATCAGCCAGGTGAAAGGAACAGAGATTTTGGGGGAATGAGGACAACGTTGTGTATCATGACATGGTATGAGTTACACGGCCGTAGCGTTTGCCAAACTCTGCAAATGTGCACTTAAGCTTTGTGAATTTGTTGTATATAAATATTATCTCAAAAGAAAACACAATGGTAAGCACGTAATACACTTTAGTTAATGATAGAAATGCTGAAATATTTATGAAGAGGTGTATCAATGCCTTCAACTTACTTTACAGTGCTTCAAGAATCAGATAGATCTATGGACAGATGCGTGATAAAGCCAATATAGTAAATGTTGATGGTGCAATATAGATGGTGCGTGTATGGGCAATTACTATGTTTTTTCATTTTATTTGTTTTTTTTAATTTTTCATAAGAAAATGTTTGAACAAAAACAATAAAGCTATGAAAAATTGCCTCTAATTTGGGAAGAGGGGATTCTACTAGATTATAAGCATGAGTCAGTTATATTTAAAATATATAAATAGAATCACTGCTGTCCCTTCAACATGTGAATTATTCTGATTTTTTTGACTAATTTATGGATTGTTTTGATTTGCCAGCATACTAAAAAAAAGCAAGAGTTATATATTTTTGCACACCCTTGAGAGGAAAACATATGAAGTATTTAGTTCTTTCAAATTGAGTTTTCTTCTTTAACGCACTAATAGTATACATAGATAAAGACTTTTAAATTAGTTATAGAAATTTGCTTAATATGATTAAAATTTTTCTTTCTACATCCAAAGTGTATTAAATTTTTTGAGGTTTAGATTATCTTAACCCTTAACATAAAACAAAGACCTATTGGAAGTCTCACATAAAGAAGAATGCTCACCTACATAATGTGTTATTCAATCTGTTTTTCTGACCTATAAACTATAAGTGCATAAGCTAAAAATTAGATTTTCCTTTGTTGAACTACATGTCCAGTTTTTCAAAAACCAGTCTTGTTTTCTAAATTATTTGGATGAGGAAGCCCATCAGAGGATGAGTGACTGGGTGAGGGAAGAAGGTCCAGTGTGTTTTCATTTCTTCTTCAGCAAGGGCTGGAACACAGAATGAATGGCACAGCATTACAGGTGGTGCAATTAAATGAACTTCAGTAGCTAATGAGAAGGTATTTTCTAGGGTTTCAAACACCACAGGCGGGGATAAGTGTCAACTGAACAAGATCTGCATGACTTTCTTTTAAAATCTTTCAAAATATTACCATCAGAATTGCTCATTTGCCTATGAAAATTGTAGAAATTATAATGCTTGATGAGGCCTGGGGTAGTTGGAGCTCCAGGGCACAGGGACATATGCCTTTCAACTGCTGACCAAATAGCAATGCCAAGGGTGAATACATACGTAGACATGTACGTATGTGTGTATAAATATATGTGTGAGTGTGAATGTTGAAATGAATGGATATGTTCGCATTAAAGAAAGGAATCTTTGCTCTCTTCTTGCTTTTCCCTTTGTTCCTAAATCATTAAGGAAATCGACACTTTCTAGAGTCCGAAATGGAGTACCTCTTCAGTATATACAATCATATTTCTTCTCTTTCCCTCATGTCCTTCAAATTCAAACTAACAGTATTCAACTAATTGAATTCAAACCAATTGAGAAGCAAACAAATCTTAAACAATTTTGACTTTGTACTTTTGTTTTTCTCTTCTTGAATCTGAGATAAATACCGAATTATAATATAGAGGTCTCTTAGGTGATTCTGTTCTTTCTAGGGTCAATGGAATGGTTGTTGTGATTTTATCAGTTTATTCCGCATGTGCTCGCTCTTACATCTGGCTTCTTTATCTGGACTTTACGTTTGCAAGATGCCTTCACGTCCACACGGCAGTATTTTTTTCCACTTCATTGAGGTTTACTCTTTTATCGTATCAATATATCCCAAAGCCATTTATGAGTATGCCTATGTGAGGTTCACTTTTGGTTTATTCTGCTTGAGGTCCATAGAACTGTTTGAATCGACTTTAGTATTTTTTGTCACATTGGTGAAATTATCAGCCACTGTGTCTCAAATGTTGCTTCCATCTCACTCTTCTCGCCTCTCTTTCTGGGACACCAGTGACATGCTTATTAAATCTTCTTACACGCCCTATAGGTGTCTTAGGTTTTCTCTGTGTTATCTAACCTTTGTCTCTCTGAGCTTCAGTCTTGACACTCCCTGCCTACTTAGATTGCAATCTAACACTCCTCCTTTGCTATGCTTTGCTCTTAACCCTGCATTTGGAAATCTCTAGTTCAGTTATTGTGCTTTTAGCTTTCAAATTTGATTGATTTAATTTCTCTGGCAAAGTCTCTATCTTTTCATTTTTTTTCCTGACTATATTAACTGTAATTCTGAAGTTGGTTACATGCATATGTGTTCCTATTTGATTTTTTGTTGGTCCTGTTTTTTTGGCATACTTGGTAATACTGGCTTAGATGCCTGCCATTGTTTACGAACAATTGTAGAGCTCTGATGATGTTACACTCCTCCAAAGGATTTCATTTTCTTCTTGCAGACAGAGATCTAGGTGTCTCAGGCTTTGTAAGGGCTGGTGAATTTCTGGCTTTTCTTTTCCATTAGTGTGCAGCCCTTTGGGTATGACCTGAAGCCGATAATATACCAAGTCCTCCTCCTTGGTGGGCCCTGAGTTCCTGTTTTCATAGCCTCAGCACCACGAGGCTGCCAACTCTCTTCTTAGCTTTGTGGTCTCAGCAGCTCTGTCTGCTGGATGGTTGGCCCCTCACCCTGCCCTCAATGGAACACTACTTATTCAAAATCTCTCCAGAGAAGTTTCAAGAAGGATTTCAGGTTCACTTCTCTGCAGCAGCTGTTCCTCAGGGATTTTCGACCCTCAAATTCTTTCTGTTTTAGTTGACCCATCTCCAATCTTTTCTTCCTAGTCTAGGGATACTGCTACCAGCCTGAAGGCTCCTCTTTGCTCTGATGCACGAACAGACAGTATCCTGGGGGAAGTGCTAAAGCAAATGCAGGCATCACCCTTCTCCCCAGAATCTTGGCCCCTCAAGTCCTGGTGCCTTGGTCATCCTTTGATTTTTCAAAGAACTGCTTTGTTTGTGTTTTTGTTTTTCAATCCAGCTCTTATAATTTTTCTCTCAAGGTGGGTATATCTGATTCAAGTTTCTTCTTCATATCCAGAAGCATTAGTCTTAACATTCAGAAACTGTGCATGAAATATTATTTTCTTAAAAAATTACATTATAAGCGAAAATAGAAAGTATACAAAATTTACATTGCACACTACTTATTTGAGTCATTTTCATCTTCTGAGACCCTTAAAATCAATGCCAGTAGATTTTTCAATAAGAAGATAAATTATAAGAAAAAAATTCCCACATGATAGATGCTTGGATTCCATTAGAAATTAACTCAAGAATGACAAAATCATGAGTCATTTAGGAACCTATAAGTCAGTGCTTCAACTGGTCAGTGAATAAATAATTCCTTTGTTATTATTAACTCATTCATTCTTTATTCATTTATTAAATATTCATGGCCATGAATGCAAACAACTGGCAAAGTCAATTAAAACTTTAGATGACTCGTTGAAATGTAATACTGAAGATTCATCCCTACTTTTTTTTTCAAAAAATGATTTGGTTGAAGTGATGATTTGGCACCATGCAAAGCACATGCACAGTCACTAACAAATCCAGGTGTGAAAGGTGTAGTTTTGACTTTAATCTATTGCAGAGCCCTGATGCTCCTAAAGAAGACACTATGGCAGCTACAAGTTTTTGCTGTGTTTTTAAACATTCAATACCAGGTCAAAACCTAAGCCCCAGAAATTGCTGTTTTTTTCTTTTCTTTTTCTTTTTTTTTTCCTGAGGAAGATTTGTTCTGAGCTAACATTTGTGCCGATCTTCCTCTATTTTGGATGTGGGCTGCTGCCACAGCATGGCCGCCAATGAGTGGTGTAGGTCCATGCCTGGGAACCTAACCCGGGCTGCTGAAGCAGAGTGTACTGAACTTAACCACTAGGCCCCGGGGCCAGCCTCCTGCTGTTTTTCTTTTAAACTTGATTTTTTTCCTCATGGCCCCTTGTTCAATCACATTAAAATCCTTAAACAGAGGATTAAATCTGCTAAGTTGAAAACCGATCTGCATACTTCATAACTAAATGAATTACAGAAGGATCAGTTTATATATGCAACAATCCATGGGTCATGCATTACCATGTCCACCTCTGGAAGGGTCTTCTCAGAAGTACTTTGTCATTTTTGATCTGGATACAAACTCCCTCATAGCTTAGTGGCCACGCCCTTGGGTACAGAGCTGGAAGTAGGGAAAGTGCCACTGCAGCTTAGCAATCAAGCATGAGAAGTGCAAGGTGATGCCCTCCATTGGGGCATGGTGATGAGTGTATTATAGCCCCAGGTCTCCCTTGTCCAGACGGCACATGCCGGCAAGCTCAGCTACTGGAACCCTGACTTCTGGCTGCACCGGGGACATTTATGTGTCCCTCAAGACCACACTTAGGGCTGCATAAGCTGCCGTTGTCCAAGCAAGGAGCTCGCTGGGCTCCACCCCAGCCACTCCACCCTCTCCTGTGAGCCTTTACCAGTACTGGTGGTCCCGACAGGGCTGTCCCACCCCAGCAATATTGGCTTGTTTAGGGGGCCCACACAGCTCTGAGGAGGGAACAGGGACTGCATGGGCTGGAGGAAACTTCAGAGGGCTCAGCATGGGACTCAGCCTCTCACTGCTAGGGTGAGAATTTCTGAATGTAAGTCGTCTCTGAAGTCTCCCTTCTATATCAGTAGAAACAATATTTAGAAGGCATCAAAGAGCATAGCTGCTGAAGTTTAAGTGTGTGTATATATATATATATATATATATAATTCATTATGTAATTACATATAATTATTACATGATTGATTATGGTATCAACAATTTCACTTACTAACAGTTATTAACAACCTGTTTGCCCCTTTTCTAGAAACTGCCTACCTTTGGACTTTCAGGAAGAGAGACAAATGTCAATCTTGTTTAAGCAACTGTGTTGTTTTTACTCCTAGCCAAATGTAGTCCACCATGCTGAGTATACGCTTGATATGAATTTAACTCTCGACTCAGGACTTCACACGGCGGTGTTCACGGCTATTAACATACAGTTCTGATACAGTGTTTATGTATTGGTTATTTGTGTTGGTACTTGTATTTTTTTAGACCCACGGGTTTTCACGGGTTTTTTCCCTTCTTATTTCCAGTTCCTCTTCTCTTTTCTCAGTGTTCTTTGTCACCACATTTCACTTCGGCATGTGGAGTATCTGCTGTCATCTAATGTCTCATCTGCCTTTCTTTTATGTTACTTACACTTCTTAGGCATTCTCCAACCAGTTGTGCACGTTGTGAAATTTGCACACCTGCCCAGAACGCTCCCTCGGCTCACTGCATCACACAGGTGACTGACCGGCCCCCCCTCCTCCCCGTGGGGCTTCCTGCCCCAGCGGCTCCTCTGCCTCCAGCGACTTCCAGCCTGCTCTCCTCTTTGGGGGACTCTGGAAGTTTCTTAGCTGTCTATGGCATCTAGTTAGGACAACCTCCTTTCTGTTGTTCCTTTGGCCTCTGTTTCTCCAAGCTCACTGTGATGGCCAGTGGTATTGCGAGCAGAATCTCAGAACACGGGTGACTCTGGAGAGCTCGCTGTTGGAGCGGTCTTTCCGCAGTAGAGCAAAACAACGTGCTGACCTGCTAGGCAAAGTCCCTCAAAACTGCCAAGAAAATAACCGTACAGTCTTTAGGCCAACCAGCGTGGTCCTCCCTTCGCAAATATGGAAAGGCAACCAGTCTTCATAAACATGGGCCAACAACCAGACTTTTCCCGCCTGCCTCTGACTCCAGCATCCACAGGGCACCGGGGCTGACGAGCACGTCATGCCTGTCTGCCAAGTGCAGGTCAGCCTTTCTCGACTTTGTGATGGCAGTTGCTCACTCAGTGACATCATATTTCCCTCAGGCGCCTCTTTGGGCACCTCTGGGCTTTGACCCAGTCTTCTTCAAAAAGCCTCGGCATGTATTTCCTGCACTCGCGTGTGTGCGTGCACAAGTGTGTGTGTGTGGGGGCAGGACTAGGGTGAGGCGCAAAACTTAAAGGAACACCAAGAAACTAAAAGTTTATATTATTTATTTTTAAGTTGTTACATGGTTTTATTTATTTTATTTATTTTGTTTATATTTATCTTTAAGATAATGTAAAAAGAAAAATTAATGAAAAAAATCCATGGTGAATGAAATAGTCAAAGTTTTAAAGAAAAGTAAGATTTAACCTTGCACTTGCATGCTCCTCCTCACTTGCCTCACCCTAATCCTGGCCCTGGATCCAATAAAACTTTATTTATAAAAACAAGCAGCTAGCCTACAGACCATAGTCTGCTGATTTAATTTTTTAAATAGCTCATTAAAATTATTTATTTTGATTACTGAGGGTTTTTGGGTGCTCCTTTAAATTTTGCGCCTGAATCACCTGAGCCTCAGCCTTGGCGGGTGTGTGAGTCTGGGGTGTTAATGGGGGCACTGAGTGGTCTCCAGCTTTCTTCTTGCCCAAGGTCTGGTGGCGCTCCTCCCTGCAGACTCGGACCTACGCGGCTGGCTCCGGGGTGCAGGTGGGGCAGCTCTCTGCTCCACAAATAGAAATTAGGATTTTCACTCAGCAAGATACAGGGCCACTGGAATGCGCGGAGGGGCGTGGCACGATGTAAGTGACATTTTTCAGAGACTGCCCTGGCTGTCTCTGTGGAGAACTGAACGTCGTGGTGCCAGGAGACCACAGTCTATTTCAGTGATCCAGAAGAGGAGCCGGTGATTTGGATTGGGAGAGGCGGTGATGGAGGTTGGGTGGAAGGGGATAGGGAGGAGTTGGAACAAAGTGGAGTGGTTTGGACATGTTTTGGAGGTGGCGTCTGTAAGACTTCTTAGTGCTATGGACGATGTGAGGACATGGGAAAGGAGATTCCTGAGTTTGACGTTTTGACCTTGAGGGTGTGTAATGGTTCTGACCTCCTCCACATTCTCCCCACTCTGAACTCCATTTCTATTTGTCCAAGAACGAAGGTTGACACCACCATCCACAACAGTTCACCTACATGGGGTTCTAACCATTTTGTTTGTTTTTGGGGTCATAAAGCAGGTGTGAAATCATTCTATGTTTTCTGCTCTTAGCAAGATGGCTTAATTCACTTATTCGAAGTGTTTATTAAGAGCTATAATGATGAAAACAGTGGACAAGGTGTTCTTCTTGTGGAAAGGCTGAAAGCATTTTGATGCATTTCAAGACAAGCTGAACGTTAACTTACACAAAAATGATTCTGGAAATGAGATTTACACTTGGTGCAGTAAACAGTAAATGCATTTAGACTTTGAATGATTCAGATTTTAAGAATTTAGCTCTGAGGACTTTGGAAAATGAAAAACGGGATTTTAACTGGTTCACACTTGGCTTATCCTCCTGAGCTGAGCTGAGATCACGTTCTTGTGTGTGGAACACCCCTCACTGGTTCGGTGAAGTGGATCTTGGTCCATCAGCCACTGGTTGGTAGACAGGCTAGTGTTGCATTGAAGGCGAAGAGTCCCCCCGCCCCTGCTCCCCTCTCTTCTTTTATAGATCATATCATATATCCATAGCCATCAGGTTGGATATGAGGTTTGGTTTCCTGGGAAGGACATCACTTATGTGATTACAAACAAGATAGAAAGAAAGAGGCTCTCGGAGTCACGTGCAATTCAGCTTTAAAGAAGGATCATTGCACCCTGTAATCTTTTGAAAAATTGGAACAAATGCTGACAACTTTGTTTCTCCCAGCATTTTCAACTCATGCTGTTTCTAGGGAAAAATATTCACCCTGAAATTTGAATTGCTCTGGAGTCTCACAAAATTGAATAAAATTCTATTGAGTAAAATAAACGTCCGTGACTATCCAGTCACACAGACGCTACAAGCAAATGGTTCTCCAGTTGGCACTTGACTGTCAGGGGAGGAGCAAAGACAGGTGATAAACGCAGAAAACTTTCTTCCAGATGTATAGGAAGCAATTCCACAGTGAGTATTTTTATCAATATCCATTTCAATGTATTTACTTCTTGATCCTTTGTATGGTTCCCATAAAGAAGTAAGATGTAACTAAGAGAGCTTATTCTATAAAAAAAGTTTTCAAATTTGGAGGAACATCAACACAATAGAGTCATCATATTTGATAGGAATTGAAATTTCTAGTTTGCTTGCTTCTTTGTTCCTTCCTTCCAACCTTTTTCCTCCCTCCCTCCTCCCTTCCTTCCCTCCTTCCTCTCTCCCTCTCCTCTCTCTTCCTTCCTTCCTCTCTCCCTCTGTTTCTTCCTCCCTCCCCTCATTTCTTCCCTCCTTCCTTCCTTCCATCCATTTTCCTCTCTCCCTCCCTCTTCCTTCTCTTCTTCCTCCCTCCCTCCCTTCCTTCCTTCCTCCCTCCCTCCCTTCCTTCCTCCCTCCCTTTCTTCTTTCCTCCTTCCCTCCCTCCCTCTCTCTCTCCCTCTTTCTTTTTTCTTCCATATGAAGTGCAGAGATCAATACACCTCTGCAAATACAGAAGAGAAGACAGGAGCCACTGTAAGCAGCCTTGTATTGAGGCGGTAACCTTGATGAATAATGTTGCTGTCATAACAGCAGGGATAATTAATGCTGGCACTTAGCAACATGATAAATAGCTTGTCAGACGTGGGCAGCGGCAGAGTTGACTGAACTGCCCGTGACAAGTTCTGAAATATTAATCTTCTGTAGACTGAGGCTGTGCTGGGAGGCAAATATACAGGAGGGCCAGCTTCAAAAAGGGTTCAAATAACACAAAGTTTTGTTGTTGTTTTTGCCTAAAAACATTTCATCTGTGAAGCAATGTCTCAAAGGTTACAATATAATTCCATTTTAGAAAGCATGTGTGAGTTTTTTACGTGATTGGGAATTGTATCATTGAGGACATGGAACTTGGCTTGTATTTCCTCTTCTCCCTTCCCAAAGTGTGTTTCTACTCATCAAAATTTGGTTTAAAGGAGGTATGTTAGAGTTTTAAATATCTTATTATAGGAATGAATTAATACATCACTTTTTCCCTAGTAATAAATTTAGGCTTATAAAAGGATGCATAGACTTTAATATATGAGACGATTAGCAAAAATGTCTTTATAGTCTACTCTATCAAATAATGGGCATAAATTTTCATTTTATCTATTTTTAATGTAATATTGACAGTTACAGTAGAATCTATTGGTATTTATTTCATATTTGTCTAAATTCAATTTTCACCCAGGAAATCAAACTTTACCCATGAGACACATTTTGGAGACAAGGGGGGGTGAGAATGGTGGAAAGGAAAAGTGGTTAAAATAAAACAATTTATTTTTTGCCTTTTCCCACAGAAAGATCCGAGATGGGTAACGAGAATGTGTGATAACTGAAATATACAAGTAAAAGTATAAACTAAAAGAGAAAAAGAATATAATTTCTTTTACTATATATTTTCTATTTCCTGTATATGTCTTATGCATTTTTTCTTTTCCCACTAGGATCTTTGAGACAGTGTCTATGAATATTAAAAATTAATGCCAGGAAATACATTGTAGGGAAGGTCGCATCTTTTGAAGACTGGTAGCGTTTTTAGGGAGTTGAGGGTGTGCATTTACCTGCCTTTCAGCCGAGCTTCCCAAGGGCTCCATCTCATTGCTGCCTCTTTGCCGAGTGACCAGGTCCTTACTGTGTCCCTTTCTTTGGTCCAGCTGAGGAAACGTTTCTAATACTCCTGTGCTCAATATGTCACTACCATGTTTTAAATATCAGGAAATCAGCTGAATTTTATTTAAAGGTAGATTTACTTGAGGGCCATTTCAGATTGTTTCAAAATGGTTCCTCTGATGAGGACAGCCTCCCACCTGGACACCCACCTGCCCTGAGCACCCGGAAGGTCCTGGAAGAAGAAAGATGACGTACTTACTCTTAGTGATGGCCTCTCTGCTTGTAAGCACAGTAGCAAATTCTTAGTTTCCCCGTCCCTCCTCCATGGGGGTGAACGGGTCCTGCCTTCCCACAGTGAAGACCTCCTGTCTGTTGTAAAACACTGTGTTGTCCTTTTAGTGACCACTGCAAAAGGAGGGCACGATGCTGACCTTGCCTTCCACACCTGACCCCTCCAGGAGAGCTGAGAGCTGCCTCCGCATTCCTGGTGCCTCATCCCATTTTAATTTCACAACTCTAGATTGGATGAAAATAAAATTTTGGAACATTGTCTCATTATCTGTGCTATATCAGGGAATTTAACGTGCAATTCACCCTTCCCCATTGAGCACTTTATTTGATTCTACTACAAATTACTGTTGGACTGAACTGATTCCCAAGGTGCCAGTTTCTCAAAATGACTGACAGGGGTGCTGCTTCTATAAGTACCAATTGACCTGGGCAGATGGGATCAGCATTCACAGAGGTTCCTGAGAGAACTCTAAGGGTGAAAACCGCCTTCCAGCTGGAAGTGTGAAAGGAACAGTCAGGATTCCTCCTTGAGCCTGTATTCCTCTCTGAGCCTGCATTGCCCTCGCAGTTCCATAGCAACGGCACTGCCCCAGCTGCCGCAGCGGTGGGCGCCAGGCTGCTGGGGAGGCCTCACCTGGTCTCTGGGAGATTTCCTCTAATCGATGCGCAGGAGGAGAGGGAGCAAGGCTGAGCAACCAGAGGCTGCTCTGCACCTTTGGACACTTAAAGAGGCTCAAGGGGTCCTCGTCAGAGTCCCTGTGAAATGTGTCTTGTATGCTTTTCTATGAAAACAGAGTTCATTTAGCAATGAGGTTAAACGTGGCAAGAAAATTCTTTACAAATAGTAGTACAATCCTTCTAAGATATTTTGGGGGATGTTGGAGATGGCAATTTTGAATTTTATTTCCAAGACTTAATGAACCAACCAAATGTTGAAAGTAATATGTATTTGCAATACAAACACTGGAGAGAGATGTGGGTGTGTGTGTATACACACACATAGATCCACATGTACGTGTGTCAGAGGAGACTTGAGTCAGTATCTTGAAAAGAACGCACAGTTGGGTAGATTTTAGACTTCTCTCTGGGTGAGGGGAGGGATATATTTGAGACAACTTTTCTACACCCCTGTCACACAGCACAGTGAAATGTTAGGTATGAATCAGGAAAAAGCGCAGCTTATTTTTGATTGGGTCACCGGCAATGCCCCAAAATGGAAGTTTTGAGGGATTTTTTAGAAGGCACTCAGTGAGACTAGCTGCAGGGAATTACACTGGTAGATTTGGCCCAAAATATATCTTGACTCTTTGGTGAGTTCTATACCTCTTACAGATATGGATGTCATTTGAAGCCAGAAGCTGATAAAGTGAATGAAAAATGGGACTGTTGTATCAGCTTGTCAAATGATTTCATTGCAAGGCAAGATTAGGATGCGTGGCAAGGAAGTAGGTTCCCAAATCACTAATTCTGTTGATATTAATTGTCCCTGATCTAGGAAGCTGGCACAAAAAATTCTGACAAAAGATTTACTGTGCAACATTAGATGCTATTTACTGATAAATGATGGGGCATTTCATTAGCTAATGTTGAAAAATCATGGTAGACATAATAGAATTATTAGGGCTTGTATAGAAATCCTATTCTATAATGAGTTATTACTTTAAAATAATAGCAGCAATATGTTACAATTAAGTACTCTAGAAAGGATCTTTCCACAAGAAAGGTGTCAGCGTTTGAATGATCCCCTGAACCACCACTCCTTACAAATGAATTCTACTGGCTGCCATCCATCAAAACTCTCCTTTCGTTAACTAATCGAAGAAAACAACAAAGTTGTTTGGGCTTGCGTTACTCCAAGTGATACCAAGTTATAAACCAGGAGCAGAATAGTCAGGGAAGGTTTTCTTCTCTTTTTTTTCTTTATTTTTTTAGCTATGCTAATGCCAGTGGCAGCTCTGCTCACTGGGTCTCATTTATTGCGGTGTCGCGGATACCCATTAGGTGAGCAGCTGGTAATGCGCTGGAACCGCGCGGCCCTCTCTGCCTCCCATTCAGGTTCCTCTTCATAAACAGCTTGATTAAATAAAGTGTAATTAGGAATACTTTCACAAGACCTTAATTTCTGTGCATCAATTACCTCTTATTTTTGCTTTGCTCTGGATTATTCCTCTTGGAAATGTAAAAACAAACAAAAAAGAATAGTACAGGACTGGTGGAACATAAGTGATGAGCTTTAGAAACACGTCTCTATTAGCAAAGGCCTCAGACCCTCAGGCATACAATTACACATCAAAATTCTGCATATAGGATTATTTATGTCAGTGTGTTTGATAACTTTGGCTCCAAATGGGGCTTGAAGAAATTGATCCAGGTCATTCCAGCTTCCAGAGAATAAGCACATTTATACAATATTGAGTTGATACAGCAGCTCCTACTTACTGTGCCCTGACTGGGAGCCAGAGGGCTCTAGGCGGCCTCACCGGCTCACTGCACTTCCGTCCCTTCTGCCCAGTAGAGATGGCCCGTGCACTGCAGATGGAGAAGGACCTGGGACTTGGGAGATGAAACGACTTGCTCGAGGTCACACGGCTCCTGAGAGGCGGGAACGTCTGAACCCAGACCCAGCTGGAAGGCCTTCTCTCCATGGCGTTGCTTTTCCGTGCACAGCGTTAGCTATTTACATGTAATCCCTGCGAGGCCTTGTGCTGTTGTTATTGGGAGCTTGATTTTAAAGCTAGAGCAACAACACCTGAATCCACTCAGGAAGTCCTGACGGTTCCCCTTGTCTGAATGCGGGTGCCGTCCTGGGGGACGTTTCTGTGGAGTCATCAAAGAAGCACGAGAAAGGACATTGGTGTTTCTACCAGATGATGTATTTTCAGTTGGTTCACGCTGAGGTGACTTGACAAGGACAGCACGTGTGTCCCTGGTTAGAAAGATTGGAGCCTGCATGCAGACGTCTAAATTGATGATTTCCAACACCCTTATCTTAAAATGTTTAGGAACGGGAAAGTTTTATGATTTATGACTGGAAGCAATGAGATCTCTTGGTGACAAAAAGCAGCCGCAGCCTCATCTTCTTCCCAGCTGCTTCTGATACACAGAGAATTGTTGTTTTATATTTTAAACACTTTTGAAATAGTGGAAATTAATTATTGACATTGTTAATCTACGCCTGGAATTAAATGTGAGGGATTTTATCATTTATTTGGAAAGTAGACCTTGCATAATAGAAATGAGTTATGTCTTCTCTATGGCTTTTAATAACGTGGTTATAAAAGAAATAATAGTCATAGGAGACCAGTTGAAAGTGCAGCATGATGTACAGATTTCTAAAATAGTACTGTCCTATTAAAATGGAGTTTATTTGCAATTAGTGCACACTGCTTACTGAAGATAGTCTGTTAACTGTCTAAAATAACATTGATGAGTAGGAATTACATATTTTCTTCTTTAACTACAGGCCTTGTAATGAGGCACATTAAACTTCCCTACCTAAAAAGAGCTTCACTCACGTCTCTTGACAAGTATTCCCTGTGCAGTATGCCAAAGATTGTACTGCATTTTGGCTAATTTAGGATAATAATTAAAAACATATATTGCTTCCCCAGCACAATTCCTCAAAGTTAAAATTATTAAATTTTGTTGAAGTTTTGCTTGAAGAACGTCGATAGTTGCTTCGAGGAGATAGGAGGTTTCTCAGTTTCCTGAAATTTTGTCATGCCTCCAGGTAGAATCAGGTTTAAGGCCGGAGAAAGCAGAGCTGTGATGTCAAAGGCCCAAAGTGGACCTCACTCTCAGATGACGTTAGATGTCAGCAGTGTTAGGACTGCAAGTTAAAGTTATGTTTCTGAGGATGAAGCAAAATCTAGAGCTCCACCCAGGGACAGTCCTCTCAGGAACAACCCAGAAGGATTTCCTTTCTAGAAGGTGCCCTGTGCTCACTGGAGAGTTCTACCCGAAAGAGGCCCAAACTGTAGTAAAGCTTTGCGCTGTGTTATTTCCCACTAATTTCGTCAGGAAAAAAAGATAAGTGAATTTAATGACCAATTATGTTAAAAACCAGTGAATTTAAAGCCCAGTTATGAAGAGCTTAATTTCACTGAGCTTAATAGGTATATAAGTTATCAGAAAAGTTGGCTTTCCTTTTTGGGGTTAGGAATGGGAGAAAAAAGCAACGAGAGAAAAATGAAATGAGAGAGGGTAAGAGAGAGGGAGAGAGAGAAAATATGTTAGCTTTGTAGTAGTTATAGAACCCTGTACACTGCTGATGGGAATGCAAACTGTTGCAGCAGCTGTGGAAAACAGTACGGAGGTTCCTCAGAATATTACAGATAGAACTACCATATGATCCAGCGATCCCACTTCTGAGTATTTAACCAAAAGAATTGAAATCAGGATCTCAAAAAGAAATCTGCACTCCCATGTTCATTGCAGCATTATTTACAATAGCTAAGTCATAGAAATAACCTAAGAGTCTGTAGGCAGATGAATGGATAAAGAAAATGTAGTATATACATACAATGGAGCCTTAAAATAGAAGGAAATCCTGCCACGTATGAAAACACGGATGAAGCTGGAGGACATTATGCTAAGTGAAATAAGCCAGTCACAGAAGGACAAACACTGCTTGATTCCACTTATATGAGGTATCCAAAATAGTCAAACTCCACAGAGGCAAATAGAATGGTGATTCCCAGGGGCTGCAGGAAGAGAAAGGGGGAGTTGCTGTTGAATGGGTCTGAAGTCTCAGTTATACAAGATGAGTATGTTTCAGAGAACTCCTGTACATTATGCCTACGGTTAACACTGCTACTCTGTGCACTTAAAATCTGTTCAGAGGGTAGATCTCATGTTAAGTGTTCTTATCACAATTACAAAGACAAAGAACCATTGGCTTTCTATAGGTAGAAAAGCTGAGGCCTTCAGAGGACAGACATCAAGACAGCATCGTCCAAGACCTCAGCTCTTCTCGCTCCCACATTTTTAAAAAGAGAGCATATTATAAATATGAAAGTACCTCTCTCCAATTTTCCTGGACGGTTATTTATGCCCAGGTTTATAAGGCGCAATGAGAAAGAAAATAATTTGTCAAAGGTTACATGGTAATATATAATCAATGGTCATCTTCCAATCCTTCCAATGAAGCCAGTGGGCTATTGGCTTTACAATATTCTCCACCTATCTGGTAACTTCTGTCCTGCTTGTGGTGGAGAACTTGGACTCATATACGCCTCTGACAGATCAGGTCTCGCCCTGAATCCCCTGTTGTTGGTTGACATGGCAACCCTAAGATGACTTTAAAATAGACTGATACATGGTGGATGCTGGTTTGATACACTGTGTGCATTGAGAGCTGCTCTAAGTGCTGTGTTTAACTAGACAGATAGCACAAACTCAGTCCCTTTAAAGCAGCATCTGGTTAATATAATATGGTCCCATAATTCATTTTTAACTTCCCCTAATTGCTCCAGTCATCTCATCATTACAAATATTAGGTATCTGAGCAAAGGAGCAGCAAGCTTCTGCCTAGATGGAGGGCCCGGCATGGGTGGAGGCAGCGCTAACCTAATTAGAAAGGTGGCCAAGCTGAACGGCTGCATTTTCTCATACTTAGCATTCACAAGTTAGGTCCCAGCAGATGTGCTGTGAAATTAATTTCCTCTGGTGTAACCAGAAACTCTCTGTTATGCAATTTCCATTTCACAGATGATAACCTATTATCACTTTATTCAAGGAAAATGTGTTAATAGCCACAAGGAAAATTGAATTATTCATATTTGCTCATTTCTATTCTGAAGCAAGCTCTTCTCTTTTCATGCATTGGGAGAAGGCTAATGTAAACATGACCAGATCCTTGTAAATTGGCTTGTAGAAGAGGCTGTTAGCATACTGCCTGGGGACGGCTCCAGGACGGGGTAATGACTGATACTGGGAAGTGCAGCATGTGGGACAGGCTGTTACCAGGTGGTGACGTGCGCTAATGGGAGCCAGGTCAAACACTTCAGCTGTTAATTCAGAACTTTGCCGTGTTGTGATACAGTAGATGTGGGAGGCAAACATTAGGTAACAAGTGGCCACAGCTTTCACAGTCTGACATCCTTGGGCGATGCGCACCTTGGAAGGCAACGTGAGGCTCTGTGGAAGGGGACAGAGGGAGTCTCAGAGGTTGCAGATGGTTCTGGTTTCCAGCCCGGGCTCCCTCACCCACCGCATCTACCCCGTGGTGGTGTAGATCTTCAGGGAGAACCAGAGGAAAGTGACACATGTTAGAAGAAGCCACTTTGGACTAGGGATTAAGAAACAAGATGTCCTCTGGGAGCAACCACACAACAGACACACTTCACCCCCTGGCCACCGTTTCTGACATCTCCTTCTAGATCTAGAATCTGTGATGGGTTTCTAGCCTCATAATTACCTACAGGGCAGTAAGAGCTTGAATTGTTAGGGGGGACTCTGACATGACGGTCCTTCCATGCTTCCCACCGGATCTTCCTTAAACCTGCTGACTGGTGCTGAGCTCAGGGCTGCAGGAGGAAGCCCAGAGGCACCCCAGCGCAAGGCACACAGGCCACCAACCTTCTTTCTCACTTGCCTTCTGATGAAAACCGCCCTCTCTTGCCACGCCAAGCTCAGAGGACAAGGCAGCACCCACGCACACCCTCTCCTGGCCTCCCTTCCAATGCGGCCACTCAGGACCACAGCAGGCTGGTCTGCACACTGCTCCCTTTCCCTAGCTTCCTTCCTAACGCTGTTTAACCTCCTGGGCCCAGAGCCCCCGCGGGCCACGGCCCCCCAGTGCTTATTTATCGGATGGTCACCACTCCAGGGGCTGAACACCCCTTCCTCAGAAGGGGGTGCAACAAAGCCTAGTAAAAGATCTGTTCAGGCCTCTTCCCAGAACTTCATCTTTATGGGGGAGAGAAGAAGGAGAGAGAGAGAGACAAAGAGATAGAGGGGAGGGGAAGAGAGAGAAAGGGAGAGAGATGCAGAGACAGGGCAGAGAGAAAAGAAGAGAGAGTGAGAGAGACAGAGATATGGAGACAGAGACAGAGAGAGAAAAGGAGAGAGGGGCAGAGACTCAGAGACAGATAGAGAGAGGGGAAGGCTCATGTAGACAGCAGTGAGGTTTTGAACACTCGCTCAGAGAATCAGTACTTTGAAATGATGTTTCCAATCATGAAAATGGTAGCTGGCGTTGGTAAAAAAAATCAAGAAGGCAGTGGTCTGAAGGGTGGGTTTGGGGTGAGACTGATTCACTTCCAAGCTCCCCTTCCTCCTCGTCCTAGCTCTAGGACCAAGGGAAATTGTTTAAGCTCTCTCTACTTTCCTGTTCTCATCTATGTACTGGGGCTGAGAACAGTGCGTACCTTTACCTACTCAACACTTAGTCATTGAGTTTCTTACATTTACTGGCCATGTGTTGGGGACACAGGGAGGCTTGGTTCCCTGGTCTGAGAGGCGACATGTTATAAAGGCAGACAGGGAGTGGACGAACGAAACAGATCATTTCCAAGTCTGGAAGGTGTTACAAGGAACATGAACAAGGGAAAACGAACAGACGTCTGGTGGGGCAGCCTGGAGGACAATCAACCAGAGCTTTCTTAGCATGAATTTTGATCAAGAATAAGAGGCCAGAATAAGAAGCTTCAGAAGGAGTTTCTAACTTGGGAAGGAGGTGGAATGCATCCGGGGTAGGTGGGAGGGCCGAGAAAGCTCTGCTCGGCAGGGTGGTGCTTGGAGGAGGGGGGTCCATTCACAGCCTGGGCAGCCAGTGCTTGGGTGATGTGGATTCATCAAGGGGCTGGAGGAAGAGCTGGGAGAAGGCCCGTGCAAGTGGGAGTGTGGTAAGGTAGGCTGGGACAAGGGCACGCACATTTGCCGTCCCTCAGGGTCACTGGCAAACCGAAGCTACGGAGCTGGGGACCAGATGGTCGGACGACGGCTCCTGCAAGAGCAGACACCCCAGCCTCACTTGAAGGATGGGGAGAAATAATCAGGATTCGGTGAAAAGATGTGTCCAAAGCCCTCAGCGTGAATACACACCTGACTAACAGCAGGTATTATAAATCCTTCCGTGAACTTGTGCAAATCACTTCAGCTTTCTGGAGGTCTGGGCTGGCAGCCTTGCCCCGTTGTCATGCTCCCTCCACCTGCAGGGGAGCACTGAACATGCTGTGGTTTAGAACTGTCCTTGCCTTTAAAAAATATGTATTCTTCTCACCCTAAGGTATGATCGACACAAAACATTTGGAGACCATAACAATAAGGAATACGTTGAAATCACTCACGCTATAGATATAATTTCTTCATGTTGTACTTTTGAGAATATCAGCCCCTGTGTTGGCAAATCAGAGCAAAAGAACACTGACTATATATAGATAGACATAAAAGAATATCCATATATATACACGTGTGTATAACTGTATACATAGACAATTATCTTTAGAGCAAGGGAGGTGGGGTCTTTCTATGCACTAGGCTTCAAACTCTTCCCTAATACTTTTGCACAAAGACTTTTATGACTGAAATTTCCAAGTTATCATTTTTATGGAGTTAATTATAATAAATATTTAAAGTATTAATATATTCTATTTCTTACACTGGTCTTTAATATTAAGTATTTTAAATCCACATTTTACTGATATGTGCAAGATTTTACTTAGATGTATGAAGCAAATTCCTGTAATTTAGACATAAAACAGACTGGTAAAAGAAAGCCCTATTTTTAGGTTCAGTGTGATGTAGCTATCACATCACCCAACATTTTACTTTTTAATTAAACACTTTATCCTGAGGTGATCATAGATTCACAGAAAATAGTAAAAAGTAACATAGAGTGATTCCAGGTACTATTTATCCATTTTCCCTGAAGAGTAACATCCTGCAAAACTATAGCACAATATCATTTCCAAGAAGTAATTGACGTTGACACGTCCACGGGTTATATTCAGATTTTCCAGTTTTACACGCACTCTGTGTGTGTGTGTGTGTGTGTGTGTGTGTGTGTATCTCAGAGTGTGGCTTACAGGTGCATTTATCCAGACACAGAACACCTGTCCCCACAAGGCTCCCTCAGGGTGCTTTGCGTAACCGCGCCCCCTCCAGCCTCCTTAAACTCCGTCCCCCAACCCCGCCCTCTTTAAGTCCTGGCCTCCGCTAGTCTGCGCTCCACTCTATGCTTTTGTCAAAATGTGATACAAATGGAATTGTAAAGTATGCAACCCTTGCATTTGGCTTTTTTCACACAGCACAGTTCCCTTTAGACTGTTGCCGTGTCAACAGACCCTGCGTTGCTGAGGAATCTTTGAAGATATGGATATGCCCTGCTTTGTTTACTCCTTCGGTCTTGAAGGATATCAGGGTTGTTCCCAGTTTGGGACCATCACGAGTAAAGCTGATGTGAACATTCTTGTTCAGAATTTTGTGTGAACACAAGATTTCCCTGCTCTGGGATAAATGGCAAAAAGATCAGTGTCAACGCTGGGGCATGGGTAGTTGTCTGTTTAGTTTCTAAAGAGACTGCCAAGCTTGTTTTCCAGAGTGGCTGGACCATTCTGCATTCTCAACAGCAATGTACGAGTATGAGGAAAAAACCTTCCCCCAAGCCAATGTATTCTCTCCAGATTTTGGTTTGTCCACCATTTTTATTTTAGCCATTCTGATCGGTGTGTCATGATATCACGTGTAGCTTTAATTTGCATTTCCCTAATGGGTCATGATGTTAAACACCTTCTCATGTGCTTATCAATATCATTGTATCCTCTTTGGTGCAATGGCTCTTCATGTCTAGTGTCCATTGTGTAACTGGATTGTTTGTTTTCTCACTATTGAGTATTGAGAGTTCTACATGTATCGTAGAAAATAGTTCTTTGTAGGATATGTGCCTTGCAAATATTTTCTCCCGGGCTATTGTTCGTCTTTTCATCCTCTTAACAGGGCAAAGTTTTTAACTTTGATGAGATCCAATTTATCAATTTTTTCCTTTTATGAATTATGCTTTTGGTGTCAAATCTAAGAACAAGTCCCAGATTCTGAAGGATTTCACTATTGTTTTTTCTGTTTTATATTTTTCTGTTTAAAACTGAAGCCCACAGTCCATTTTGAGTTAGTTTTTTTGTGTGTGTGTGTGAGGAAGATCAGCCCTGAGTTATCATCTATGCCAATCCTCCTCTTTTTGCTGAGGAAGACCGGCGCTGAGCTTACATCTATTCCCAACCCTCCTTCTTTTTTTTCCCTTTTTCTCCTCAAAGCCCCAGTAGATAGTTGTATGTTATAGTCGTACATCCTTCTAGTTGCTGTATGTGGGACACCGCCTCAACATGGCCTGACAAGTGGTGGGTCGGTGTGTGCCCAATATCCAAACTCGGGCCGCTAGTAGCAGAGTGCCACACACTTAACCGCTAAGCCAGGGGGCCGGCCCTGAGTTAGTTTTTATAGAAGGTGTGAAGTTTAGTGTGTTTTTTGTTTTGTTTTGTTTTGTTTGTTTTCAGTTTTATGGTTTTTGTGATTTTCGTTATTGTTGTTTGTCTGTTTTGGTTTTTTGTGTATGAATGTCCACTCCAGCCCCATTTACTCATGAGGTTGCATCCTGGGGTGATTTACTTTGTACATTTATCAAAACTGAGTTGAACACATTTTGTGGTTCTCTTCTGGGTTTTCTATTTTCTGTTCCATTGAGCTATGAATCTATCTCTGTGCAAACACCATGCTGTATTCATCACCGCTGAAATATAGCAGGGCTTAATATCAGCCAGAATGATCCCTCCCACTCTATTCTTACTTTTCAAGGTTGTTTTAGTGATTGTACACCTGTGCTTTTCCATAGAAATTTTAGAATATGTTTGTCTATGTCTACAAAACACCTTGCTGGAGTTTTGACAGGAATTGCACTGAACCTATAGATGAGTGCGACCTTTTTTTATGTTGAGTCTTCCAATCCATGAACCCACTGTGTCTCTCCATTTATTTAGATCTTAGATTTATTTCATTAGCATTTGATGATTTTCAGCATCCCAATTCTATACGTGTTTTATACCTAAGCATTTCATTTTCTTTAGAGCAACTGTATATTGTAAGTGTGTTTAACTTTAGTTACTACATATTCATTGTTAGTGAGTAGAATGTGATTGATTTTTGGCTGTTGATCTTGTATCCTCCAACCATGCTGAAATCATTTGTTACTTCTGGGAGATTTTTGGAGATTCCTTGGGATTGTTTTTAATCTGTATACACATTTAGGACCGTGATGTCTTCCTATTGAACTAATCTTTGTATCCATGTGTAATGTTCTTCTGTGTTTCTAGTAAGGTTCTTTGCTCTAAAGTTTGCTTTATCTTATATTAGTATAGCCACACCCTGAGTGTGTGTGTATGTGTGATGGTATATCTGTTTCTATCACTTTACTTTCATATTATCTTTGTTATTGAATTTGATGTGAGTTTCTTTTGAGAGCATTTTTTTTTTTTTACTTGATTTTTAACTCACTCTGACCATTTACACTGTTTACACTTCAGGTAATTGTTAAACCTTAAGTCTGCCATTTTATTCGTTTCTGTTTCTTGTTTCTGTTCCTCTTTTGTCCTCCTATGTGTTACTTTTACGTTATTAAGAATTACTTTTACGTTATTAAGAATTCCAATTTCATTACTTTTTGGTGTTTTAATTGCATTGCTTTGTCTAGTTGTCCTAGTGGTGGCTCCGGGCATCGCATCACACCTGTCTTCTTGCTTCTGGGAAGCATGGTAACCTCACTGTCATTTAGCTTCCTGTACTGGCCCCACTTCTTAAATACTGTGTTGAGTATCAGACGGTGCTGTGATTTTGTGGCGATCATCAGGTGTGGTGTGGGGAATTTGTGAGGAGAAGGGCGGGCTCTTGTATTTACCCCTATTTATGCTCCTGTTGTTCATTCCTCCTTCCTAAAGCTCCCAGATTTTTTCTTTTGTCATTTCCTTTCTGTTTTTAGGACTTCCTTGAGCTGTGCTTTAAGCACAGATCTGCTAGCAACCAATTCCCTTTGTTGTCCTCATCTGAAAGTGTCTTTATTTTCCCTTTATTCCTGAAGGTTCTCTTTGCCAGACACAGAGTTCATGGCTGACAGTTCTTCCTTTCTGCAGTTGGAAAATGTTGTGCCACTTCCTCTGGCCTCCGTGGTGTCGGGTGAGAAATCTGCTGCCCTTGGAGTTGCTGTTGTATAGATAATGCATTCTTTCTCTCTGATTGCTCTAAAGAATTTTCTCTTCGTTAGTTATCATAAGTCTAATTATGATGCATCTTAGATCGGCTAAACTCTTAGTTTTGAGTTTATCTTCTTTGGAGTTCATTCAGCTTCTTGAAACTATAGGTTTACATCTTTTGCCAATTTGGGAATTTTTTCATCATTTCTTCAAATACTCTTTTAGCCTCGCTCTCTTCTCCACTCTCTCCTCCTTTCCTTCGGGGACTCTTAGGATGTGGATGTTGGATCTTTTGTTATTGTCCCACAGGTCCCTGAAGCTCTGTTTTTAAAGACTTTGTAGTGATATTTTGGTCTGCTTGGTTCGTCTGGTCCAACTGAGGCTTTGCTAAAATCTGCCAGTTATACCTGGGGGGAGGGGGCAGAAGGAGCTTCCCCTGGCAGCCCAGTTCCTCACCTAGGTGAAGGAAGGGACTCTTCAGCCTATGGATGAAGGGGGCCTTCCAGGCTGAGCTGCTTGTGTTAGATTTTCTCTTGCTGGAGCCCCTCCAACACCTGGTGTGCCGTGAAAGAGGGAGTCTCAGACCTGCAGGACCCGAGAGACTTCCTGAGCCCAACTCTTGTTGTGCTGAGACTCCTATTGTGGATGCCCCCTCATAACTGTCCAGGTGTGACTAGGTCGGGGGAATACCTGCCCAGGTGTGTCTAGGTAAGGGACATACTTGTCCAGGTGTGCCTAGGTGAGGGACATACCTGTCCAGGTGCGTCTTGGTGGGGGACATATCTGTCATGGTGTTTCTAGGTGGGGGAGGGAGTCTCAGGCCCTGTGGGGCAGAGAAGCCACTTATTGCAGCAGGATCTCCCTTGCCAGTGCCCTGGGCTCACCTGGTGTTGTTGACAAGACCCCACTCAGTCTGGGGAGGAATGAGCCTACCTGGGCTGCCTTCTCTTGCTGGGGTTCAACATATGTTGATTTAATACTTTAAAAAGTAGTTTTGTCTTGTTACTTAGAAATAAAAATAGTTCCAGAAGTTAATGTTATTTAGTATCAAATAAACTCTTCTCTTGCTTAGTTGGAACCCCCTAAACACACTTTCTTCATAAACAACTACCAAATTAACCTGCTGACTGGTGCCAACTCCACCTCTTATTCCAGCAGGTTTCCCACACCTGGCTGCATAGGCTTTTACCTAAGATCCTTTTATAAAATTACGTAGTTCTGTGGCTCTCTACAAACTAAATGAATTAGCCTTTCCAGGTTACAGGCAAAGGATAATCCACAGTTTTCAAAGCTCTCCAGAATACTTTGAGCAACTTGGCCAGATTCGGTCCTGAGGTCGGCTTCTGGCAACCACTGTACCCGCAAATTCAGTCTCTAGAAACCACACTTCTCAATTCCACCTGCTCTGCTCAGGGTAGTTCACATGTAGTGTTTATAAAGTAATTTTGAGGGTCGACGTGTCCTGTTATCCTCAAATTCATATTACCCAGGAGCAGATTAACCATTGCAGACTAGTTAATTGGTTGTTTTTAAGTCAGGACAAATGCCCAGGTCTTAGGGATGGGGGAACAACTGACAACTCTCCTAACACAGAGCAGCACAGACATGGACGGTCTGGAGCAGGAGGAAGCTGGGGGCTCCCGGGGCCCCTGATGGTGTGGCTCTGGACTCTACAGCCTGGGCCAACACCTGGACATCCGGGGTGCTGCTTCACAGCTGTACAACCCCACCCAACTTTAGGTGCTGGGGGAGCTGTCCCTGCGGCACGCTTTCCAGTTCAGGGGTTATATGTGTCCCGGACCATTGAAAGGCATATTCATGCAGTGCTCCAAGAGCATGCAAAGAAGTCCTGGAGCGTAGGAAGGTCCCTCTTCTGGATGGATGATCCGTGGGTCACATGCAGACAACAATTGTTGGAAAACCCTCACCCCACTCTCACCTGAGGGCACCGGGAACAAGTGTTCCTGGCCCAGGGAAGGGGTTGCTTATTCGCCTGTGCAGCTGTTCTGCAGGCATTCGCTGGCTCTCGTGCTCTGGCACAGGTGGATGGGGCTGGGCCCGTCCTGCATGCTGACTCTATCCTGCCCACCAAGCCACCAGGTGAGGTTCACCCAGGCTCTCTGAGCCCTCAGTGGCCATTCTCCATTCACCAGCTTCCCTCTCTACCCGCAGTCACATTGCCCCTCATCGCCCATCACGGGCCTCCGGATTATGGGTTCTACTCTTTCATCCTCTGGTCAATTATTTTGACAAACACTATGTGCCCTGCCTCACTTGGACAACTCCATTTTGAAGTTTAAGTGCATTTTCTTCTCTAAATAAAATCTGGATTTGTGTTTCAGAATGTCTGTTTCCAATGTGGGCTTCGGGGGTCTGTTTAGGGGGAAAAAAAGGACCATTGACTCCACGGCTCCCTTTCCACAACGTTCCCAGCGGGCCTAGTTTTCCTGGAGGCAATGTGGGTGGGTGTCCTGGCTGATGAAGAGAAGTTCAAAGGGCGCGTTCAGTGAGGCAAATCCCCTGAGGACACATGGGTGCCCCATGGCCTCCAGGCCGTCCAGCCCCGTGTAATGCATGGTAGGGGGACATGAACGTGGGGGACTATGCACTGGGTTAGCCTTCAGAGATCAGGTAGAGAAAGGGGAACTATGCTCAGGAGGAGGGGGTCATATGTGAAAGCCTTGAAGTAAGAGAGAGAATGGTTGGTTTGGGAGACTGCCCGAAACACAGACTGGCCGAGGGATCAGATACGGACAGGTAATGAACGGCTCCTGGAGCCTGGGTGAAGTGTGTTCTACGTTATGCCGAAAGCAGCAGTGAGCAGTGGTCTGCAGAATAACAGACCCCCAAAGATGTCCACACCCTAATCCCTGGGGCTGTGAATACTTTATGCTGGATGGCAAGGAGGGATTAATGCTGCAGCTGGAATTCGGATGGCTAATCAGCTGACCTTAAGATGGGGAAGCTATCCTGAATCACCAGGGTCTCCATGGTGAAGAAGAGGGAGGGGGGGTCAGAGCCAGAGTGATGAGATGCGAGACAGGCTGCGCAGGTCATTGCTGGCTCTGGAGACGGAGGAAGGGGCCACAAGAAAAGGAATGCGGGTGGAAAAGGCAAGCAAGTGATTCTTCCCTGGAGCATCCTGAGAGGAAGGCAGTCCTACTCACACCCTGATTTTAGCGCTGGGAGACTCATCGTGGCCTTCTGACCTCCAGAACTGTGATATATTTACTGTTTCACACCGCTAACTTGTGGTAATTTCTTACAGTGGCAGTGGGAACTGACGCATTCCAGTGAAAGGCTGTAAGACCCTAAGCAAGGGGGTGTCGTGAAGGGACGAGTGCTTTACAGATGGCCCTGATGGGAACACGACTAGGAACGGGGCGAGACTGCAACCCGGAGACAATGTGGGACTCCTGCAGGGCCCCAAGCAGAGGGAGAGGGCTGCTGACACCAGGGCTGCAGCAGCAAGGTTGGGACGGGGGTAGACGAGTTCACGAGGGATAGCAGGTGAGGGAAATCACCAGAACCTGGTGAGCAGCTGTTGGTGGGGACACAGGACGGCACTGCTGAGGAAGAGCGGGCTTTGCTGGGAGATGGTGGCACCACGGTTGAGGAAGAGGGTAATGGAGAGGTGGAGGGTCTTCGACAAGATTGACTGGCTGGCTTTGAGGTGCTTGTGGGAAATACGCATAGGGTGGCCCCGAGACAGTTGTGTGCATCAGTCTGGGGCGAGAGAGGAAGTTCTGGGCTGCAGATATAAGTTTGAAAGTCATCAGAATATAAATGATAACCAAAGCTTTACCTAGGGATCAGGAAAGAAGGTACTAATAAGAGCATAGGGCCGGCCCCGTGGCTTAGCAGTTAAGTGCGCGCGCTCTGCTGCTGGCGGCCCGGGGTTCGGGTCCCGGGCGTGCACCGATGCACCGCTTCTCCGGCCATGCTGAGGCCGCGTCCCACATGCAGCAACTAGAAGGAAGTGCAGCTATGACATACAACTATCTACTGGGGCTTTAAGGGGGAAAAAAAATAAATAAAAATAAAATCTTTAAAAAAAAAAATAAGAGCATAAAATGGCAAAGTGGAGGAGGAACGGAAGGTAGAGATGGAGGAACAGAAGGTAATAATAAGAGGAACAATAATAAGAGGAACCCCATGGGGAAAGAATGGGAAACATACTAAGAAATAAGGAGAGAGAGAGAGAGTGAGGGGAAGTGGTGTTGCCCCTAAGAAGACGGTTTCGCAGGATTAACTCCCCTCACTAGGACTCTGCGAGGAAGATAGCTTATAGAGCACCATATAACCCTTCCAGGGCTGTAAGTGCATCCCCTCGCCCCCCCACTGAAAGGTGGAGAGCGGTGGTCTGAGGGGGTGATGGGGGGTGCCAGTGAGTTAGCCCCGTTCCTACAGGCTTGGTGGTGGGTCAGAGCGCAGCGTCAGAACTGTTGAGTAAGTGCGGTTCTCTCTCTGTGGTTTCATGCGTGCATGACGTGCAGGCTCTTAACGTATCCTATTCCACCTCTGCATTCGATTCAGTGGTTGGGATACAACGACGAAGCTCCTCCTGACTCTTTCCTTCGCCGTTGCTCATTGTTCTGAGCTGCACTCATGTGACTCTCTGAATACCCTATATTTTATGTTACTCCTCTCTAAATAAAATGCCTTCCCTTGAAAACAATACCTCAGAAGGGATTTTACTTTTACCAAAGCAAAGTGGGATGATGACTTAATCCCTCGTTCTCAGCACGGGTAATGCGGCTCCGGATCACACTGGCTGAGCCGGCTGCGTTTCACATCCTCGCCCACACTTCCCGGCCGACCTCCTTGTGGTGTGCTGGTGGAGATTAAGACAAATTAAAACATGCAAAGCTCTTGGAACCATGCAGGACAAACTCGATAATGGTTCGGTCGCATGCTGGAGCTGGCTTTTGTTAGCGCACGAGAGCCAACTGTTAAATTTTCAGGAATTTTGCGAGCCAGTTGACATCAAGTTGGTTAGCTTGAAATCGGCCACAGTAGGAAATTGGCGAACACTACAAATTGGGTTTTTGTTTTTATTTTTGGAAAACCAGTTGTTAAACATTTACCAGCATGCCATTGGGTCTTCTTTCGAATCTTTTGTTTAGTCTAAACATAGAGTCTTTCATTTAATGTCATTCATTTTATCTCATTGTTTTACTTATCACAATTATTTGGGATTTTGATTTTGTTAATCAATATATTCCACCAGACCTCACTACCACCACGCAGGTCTTGTCATTCTCAAATTGGATAAATCCATTTGTTTCATGTATAAAATCTTCTCCAATTCACTGACAAAAAGTTTAAAGGGATAGACTGATAACTTCCTGAAAGAAACAGAGACGAGTCTCAGCAGAGGGAGAAACACCACGGGGTCCCTGACGGTCAAGGATGGGAAAGGCCCACGTCTCTCAAGGAGAGAAGAACCTTGGAACGGTGTGGCCAGGGTGCAGCCTCACCAAGAAGTCTGGGAAGACGGCTGAGGCCCAAGAGAAAGCCACTCCTGGAAGCTCAGCCTGATTGTGCCTCAGGAGCAGTTTGACAGGGACATTGGGGCCGCATCCCCAGGAGCCACCAGCGGGCACCTGCCCCTGGACATTGGATGTTACTGCTCCTGCTGCAGAATAAATCTCTCTTCTTCTGGCTTCCCTGTGTCACTCTCAACAGTCAAACTCCCGGCTGTAAGCCTATGCTCTAGCTGCTGGGGATACCGAAAGTGAATTACCTAGACTGTTTTCCCCCTTTGGTGGGAAGCAGGGCATTTCTCCCTAAATTATCCTCACTGAGGGGAGTTCCTTAAACACGGGAGGAAGGCAGCAGTGAAAACTTCAGATGGTGACTGTGGCGCGCGCTGTGTGGCCGCAAATGATGCGAGCCACATTCTCCATGCCGGCTTACCCATAAACATTCCTGCTCAACAAACCTCTGTGATTGCTCAAGTACCCAAAAATGCGCTCAATTTCCCTCCCAAAGTGCGACAGCCCACATTTTTGTGAGTTATGGCACCTAGCTTTAAGATCGAAAAATGTTATGATTTGATGTCAATATTCTGCAAGTTGTGTGCTGAGTGACAAGGTTGCTGTCCAATACAAAACAGTGACAGAAAGAAAGGAGAAAGATGAGGTAGTGGAGCACACAGACATAGGTAGGGACTTTTCCCTCTAAAGGATGTCTGATGACGCTGTGGGGGACCAGCCAAAGCAGAAGTGATGGGGCGGAAGGCTGGGTGGGGTTTCAGAGAATACACAGTATCCTTGAAGACATCGCCAGGCCAGTTGGACACCACCAGCACAGTGAATTCAGCTGCCTTGCTGCCTGAAGCTCACGCCTAATGTGTCGCAGAGGGCCCCCACGCCCGGATAGGGGAGGAAGAACGTTGAGCGTGGCTTAGAGCTGACTCGCATGATATTGACAGCAGCAAGAAGTGGACGCCACAACCTTGGAGCCCCACTTACAGCCTGACCACCCTCCAGAAGGAGGATGGAGAAAGAGACTCCCCATGGCCGTAACAGTGAATAGCAGGTTGCTGAGCTGAGGAGGGATGGGTCTGCACTGTTATACGCCACAGAGATTTCCAGCAAATTCAGGGCAGAAAGAAAGTTCTACGCTGAATTAGCAAATGCAGGAAGATATTGTTGTGCTTGACAGAAGTATCTCCATTGGCCTGTGAAGCAGAGGCTGCTCAGAGTGATTTGGATTGAGAGTGGAAGGTGAGGAGATGGAGCAAAGTGAGGAGACAGCAGAGCATGCTGGTTCCTGAGGCGTGGTTCCCATTCCACAGCAGCGGCTGGGACACCTCAGAAAACCAAATTCTCAAGCTGAAGTTTGATAACCACTAGCACGGACACTACTCTCAGGGAGATTTATTCCAGTAAGAAGAAGAGGTGGGCAGGAACCAAAGGTAGGCTGAAAGGTGACTTTTTGTTTTTAACTCTATACGAAGCAGAGATGCAGTGTGCAGAGAGGAAGCCAGGGCAGATGAATCAGCTGATGCTGCAGAAGGGAGACACTGTCAGAACCAGGAACCCAAGGAGGAGAGACGGAGGGGGCATCGCATCCAGCACAAGCAGAGGGCTTGGTCTGGGAAGACAGAGGCATCTCTCTTCTTATCTGAGATCTGTTTGGATACAAAATAGAAATATTTATTTCATGTAGATATATTAGATGATTGTCCCTGCCATTTGCCTCACTTGGTGAGCATCTTCAATTTTCAAAATCATCAAAAAGTCTTTTACAATTGTCTTCAGTTATTCATATTCCAAATACCCTCAATGTCTTATATAACCTAGAATCCAAAATGCCTCTTTTCCAGGGAATCCAGTGTCTTACTTAAATATTTCTGCTGCTTTATTGTTGTAAGTGGCTCAGGTGAACCAGAAATGTGCTCCCCGCCCGGGAAGCTGAGAACTGTTGTTTACAGTTATGGTGAGCCATTTTAAAGATCTACGCATGTGATTATATTTGTATCAAAACTATTTGAATATTTTATGACATTTAATAATAGCTTGTGATGACCAGGGAATGTAAGATGATGGGTAGTGTAAATCTAACACATCAAAAACACAACACTCATTGGATACAAGCATGCATGGCAGATTTCTCTAGAGGCTTAAAATTTTTATCTGGAGCTGCATACATGTCTTAAAAATGCTATTACTACTGAAGCAGTGGTGTTACTAAAGAAAATAACTTTTGTGGTGTCATTCACCACAATTACTTTAATGGGATACTACTTAAGTCTCCTCAAAGTGGCCCCTTTCCTCATCCAAACTAGCAACCAAAGTCATTGATTAACCTCCATAATTTCAGAGGTGTGTTTATTTAGAAATATTCTCCACTCAAATGAATAATTGACTCACTGTCCTGAGGCAGAGAGACTAGTGGAGGGGAAAAAATGGAGAAAAACTCATTACACAATTTTGATGGAAGGGACACATTTGATGAACTTGTAGGCAGTGTATCAACGTTAAATCCTGAAAGAGGACAATTGTTTTGATTCTTTTCTTCAAACCTATAAAGTGGGTTTCTTTCTAAAAGCCCATTTTGAAGACAAAATAGTCCCACTCTGTGCCTATTTTTAGGAACAAGGTATGATATAAGTACATACTCTTTTCCTTTATGATTTGTAAAAACATTTTGATTTCTACTATGATGGAAAAAAAATGAGGCATTCCAAAATCACCCTTCCCTAAACCCAACGAAAATTTAAAATAACTGTCAGGTGTCATCATTCAAGTGCCAAGGAGAAACGTTGAGTGTGGTCTGGGCAGTACTCCCGCTCTTGGTACCCAGTCAGCCAACAAAGGTCACGTCGCTAAGGAGCAGCACCTGTTGCCACTTAAGAGCCAACAATAAGTCGTAAGAATTGGATGTCAGAACTGATGCAGCAGACGGAAAAGTGTAATTGACTTAAAAATACAGTTTCCCCTAAAATAAGCAGAATGAGTTTCCAAATTCAAGGGAGTTCTACAATGGCAATGCAATGAACTTGATTCTTATCAAACAGCTGAATGTTATTCAATAGGTGACTTAATCTAGGGTGTTAATTTGAACAAGGTTCAGGCTGTGATATCTGACCTGGACAGACTCCTCCACACAGAGTACAGCCCTGTTCATCCACCCACCTCTCCACCATTCACCCACCCTCCACCATCCACCCATCCTCCATCCATCCACCCACACACCCTCCACCATCCACCTACCCTCCACCATCCACCAATGCTTCCATCATCCACCCACTCTCCACCACCCACACACCCTCCACCATCCACTCATCCTCCGTCCCTCCAACTATCCACTCAACCCTCCACCACCCACTCACCTACCACCATCCACCCATCCTCTCACCTCTCCACCACCCACACACCCTCCACCATTCACTCACTCTCCATCCGTCCACCATCCACTCAGTCCTCCACCACCCACCTACCCTCTACCATCCACCTATCCGCCATCCATCCACCCATCCACTCACTCTTCCACCACCTACCCACCTTCCACCATCCACCCATCCTCCATCTGTCCACCGTCTACCACTCTCCATTACCCACTCAACCCTCCCCCACCCACCAATCCCTCCACCCTCAAGCCACCCAACCCCCCTATCATCTATCCACTCCACCATAATTTATCTGTCTGTTATTTTAGCGTCTACTGAGTGCTAAGCACAGTTTTAGGTGATGGAAATGCAGTTGTGAGAAGACATGCTCTGAGGAGGTGGCAGTTCTACAAGAGAAACACACAAGTATATAGGACACTAAAATACACTATGCTTAGTACTATAATGGCATGCTGACTTCCCAAATGAGTAAAGGACAGCAGGAGTGGTGGTGAGGACAGAGGGGCTCCCTGGAAAGGGATAGGGTGAAGTAATAGAATGTGCAAGAGATGAAAGCCATGGCGTAGCCAAGAAACATTAAATGTTTTGATATGGCTGAAATATTGCATTTGGAAAGAGACGCAGTGAGAAATAACTCTGAAAAGGTAAGCGGGACAGATTAAAACACGACTTATAAAAGAAATTCATATTTTCAAGCTATATAATGAGGGCAATGGTGTTTAACTAGGGCTTGACCCCACCTCCCCAAATAAAATGATTTGATTTATATTTCACTAGCCTCATTTTTACTATATTGTAGAGATCACACTGGGGTAACAAGAAGAAATATTTTTATTTTGTGGCCAAAACAAATTTATTTCAAACATTGTCATCATTGTGATGCAGTTGCTAAGGAAAAGTATGAGAAATTGTGGTTAGATCAATGAAATTGATACCCAGTAACCTCCCTCCCCCTAAAATACATCCTAGGAGGTAAATATCTCACTGGTAATGCTCTGGTAATGCATCCTTTTTTTTTTTTTTTTCTTTGCTTGTTTAAAGGAGGCAAGTTTTCAGTGTAACCAAAAGGAATTCTCAAAATATTTGTATCTTGAGCTTATCCAAGACCCACATAAAAGTTACAGGTTAGAAATTCTTCTGAGTAAAGAAATCCAAATGTTTAGGGGAAAAATGTCACCTTCCTCTTTACCTTCTTCCTCTCTTTTTCTCCAATGAACAAACAGAAGCACCTACTGAGCACGTTATTTTTAACATCAAAGATTGTTTCCATTGAAAAGAATTTGAACTCAAGGCTAGAGTTGCTTCCAATTCTTCTTTTCTTCAAAACAGCTTTCCAGGTCTTTTGACGGCACTATTACAATAATCTATTAAAATAGAGAGAGAATAAATAGCAGCCGGCTGCCTCCTGTCACTTCTAGCAAGAGCACCCTCTCCATTGAACTGTTGCTTGAAATACTTGACCTTTACATAGACAAACTTTCACAGCATCTTTCAAAGAACCGAGACAATAACCAATAGAAATGGAAATATAGCACTGGGGCTATTGCACGTAGGGGGTGGGTAGCCCCGGTTTTATAAGATGTTATAGTATCTTACAAAATCTAAAGATTCTATAGCCAGAGCCCCCACCTGGGGGCTGTACCACCGACCGCCAGATGGAAGGGGCAGTCCTCCAGAGTATAAACCACCCTCCCCCAGCAGATGAGCATCTTAACTCAGTAACCTGTCTAGAGCATAACGGCCCTCACGGAAAGGAAGCTCTTTATATCTCATCTAAATCCTCCCTATTGAAGTGTAAGCCCATTTCCTCCTTCTCTATCCTCAGTGTGGAGAGGGGACAGCTGGTCGCCAGCCTCTATATAATAACCCTTCACCACCCTGAAGATGGTTATTAGGTCCGCTTCTCTTCTCCAGGCTAAATAATCACAGATCCTTTAATCTTCCTTCATAGGTGCTATTTTCCGAGTCTTTAATCGTTTCTGCTGCTCTCTACTGAATCCCTTTCAGCGTCTTAAGTCCTGGTGTGTCACCTCTTTGCAGGGCGGCACGAACAGTTTGAATAGCTAGGCAGCCTGAAGGCACAGCAGGGATGTCCCTGATGAAGGACAATTATGCCCCTGATGACACAGCCAAATTAGTTTAAAGGCTTCTCTATATTCCCTCTAATATGCAGTCAACAGCACAAAACAATCATCTCCTCCCTCGACAAATAGTAAAATAACAACAACAGCAAGGATAATAATAAAACTAAACTGATGAAACAAAGGCAAAATACTGAGACAAATGTCACCTTTTCAAAGGTGTAAACATGGTAGTTGGAAGATTACAAGTAATCACCATTTGGTTTGGAGAGCATGTCCCATGTGATTTTTTATAATCACTAGGTTCCGATATCCATTTTTTAAAAAAATCTCCAAACTACTTTGCTGCATCCTTTTCAGCATATGGTCTAGGTTCTTTTCTGACAAATTCCAAGGCCATCATTTTAAATTCCTAAAACAAGGGTTTGCAATCTGAGACACAGGGAAGCATCACCTGGAGGTCCCTTGGCTCAAAGGGAAGCATCACCTGGGGTCCCCTGGCTCATCTATAAGCACCACCTGGAGGTCCCTGGGTTCGCCCGAGCCCATGACTGAATTAGCGTGGGTGGTGGCCTGGGCTCCAGTGTGATTGCAGAGCTGCCCTGGTGAAAACAGTCAGCATCATGGCTGAGACCGAAAGGGTGAACTTCTCCCGCCCGCTCTTGGTGTTGGTAGGTGGCCGACACACCCCTCTGCGGACTGCCTGCCTCCTCTGACCATTTAGTTACAGTTCATGGTCGTGATTACATGCTTCCTGTTCTCTATGGTGTTATCTGCTGCTCCCAGCTTGGTTTCCTTGTGCACTTAATGAACATGCTTTCCATCCCATCATTCAGAGTATTGATGAAAGTGCTTAAATAGGACTGAACCCAAGGTTTTCCTCAGGGAAACGCCCCTTGCTATGTTCTCTAATATTGGTATCGAACAACTGGCAACTATGATTCGAATGCATCCTCCAAGCGCTATCATGCTTATGATTTAGGTAATCATTTTCCTGTATGTTGATAGAATTTCATGTACAATAAACACAAATGTCATGGGAAAGGATAGCAAGTTGGACTAGAGTATTATTTTTTGCTGTGGCTTAAGTGGGATATTTCTTCTTATTTATGCAGTAAAAATTATCCTGTTGATTTTCTTTATGAATAAACTAAATGCAATTAATACTATTTCTTAGAAAGAACTAAACTTCTTCAAACAGGTCTTATAATATTTCATTACCAATATTTAAAAAAAATATTTAAATAGGTTTAAATTTAAAATGTATTCAAACACATAATAGCTTCAGTTAAATTTCAGAATATGTTTTCAAACTCAAGATATTTTAACACTGGTAAGGGCCCCCACCTAGAAAGATGGAAATATTTTTAACCAAAATCTACACATATCTTTAGATCCCTTGGATGAGTATTCATCACACACCTATTATGTGCACAAAACATCAATAAACATTGGTTCTGAGCCCTTTTATACCCACATCTACACTCAGCAGATGGCCAGCCACAGAGCATCGGCGGTCGTCCTAAAAGATAGCATGTGTTTCTTAAATAGAATCAGAGGGAAGGAACCTTTCTCAAAAGAGTGACATGAATCTTTGGATTTGAAAGTTAGGATATGATTAGTGCCAATCACCTTAAAATGGCTCAGTCCTTTGTTATTGCTAGAATCAGAGAGCCAGAAGAAAACATCCTCTGATGGAGGCTTTTATTTTCTTTAGTTTTACAAAATAGCCCTAGCTTCTGTCTAGGGACCAGCTGCAAAGAGCGACAAAGATGGAAGTCTTTTTCCAAAGGAAGAGCAGGAGGAGTGGAATCTATTGTCACCTGTCATCTTGGGTGGGCTTCTTGTGTGCTTCCGTGTTTAGCAATGAAATAATATTGTTTCAATTGTGGCAATTTCCTTTTATTCTTGAAACAAGCAAACTGTAAATTGCAAAATAGAAGAGGATAAAAGCATAATTACTGCTTTCATTTATTCATACCATATTAATGTAATATAATTATCCTGTAAGCAGACAGTCTGCTATGAATATGTAACAATAACAGCAACAAAATGCTACAAAGTGGTTATTCTAATGAACACATAGAGGATGAAACTTTAAAGGATGAAACAATTTTTTCTATGTTTTAAAGTGACAAACAGTTGAAACTTGACAACTAAAGTGTTACAAGTTGAGTGACCCAATTAAGCAAAAGAGGGAAAGTACAGGGGTGACAAATTCTCATCTCAAAAATAAGCAGGGAGTGGGGGCCGGTCCAGTGGCATAGTGGTTAAGTTCATGCACTCCACTTTGGCGGCCTGAGTTTCACAGGTTTGGATCTTGGGTGAGGACCTACGCATTGTTCATCAAGCCATGCTGTGGCAGGCGTCCCACATATAAAGTAGAGGAAGATGGGCACGGATGTTAGCCCACAGCCAATCTTCCTCAGCAAAAAAAAAAAAATGCAGAGAGGAAAGTGAGCCCTGAGAGTCCTGGGAAAGGACTAGAATAATCCAGCAAATCTCCACGGAGAAAGGTGGAGAAAACAAATTGAACCATCAAGCAGCTTGAAGGTTAACCAGCGGGTCCAGCTTCCTCCAGGAGTTAAAATCATAATTGGCACTAGAGATCCAGTCGTCGTCAGAAAATTGGGGGGCATCCAATGTCCAGAAGGCGGAGCAGTCAGGCAGGGAGACAGACAGATAGATGAGATCAGTGCGTGGACAGCTCCAGGTGGCAGCACGGCGATGGGGAGCAGAAGGAGCGGCCTTTCCCGCAGGCTCAGGAGATCTGCAGGTGAACCCAGCGCCAGAGCAGGGACCACCATGGAGATGCTCGGTGTGGGGATGAGGAGGCCAGTCCTGACATTCAAAGTGGGTACATTGTGGTTTCTGGGGAGGCAAAGCTCAAAGCAGTGTGGACACCCAGTGTTCCACCAGAGACTGATTTCAGGGTGTGATTACATTGGATCCAGCACCCGTGTCCACTGGTTGCATGCCTGACGTCCTTTGTACACTTTCCACCTCAAATCAAAGTTAGTTTGAAACATGCACTGAAAAAACGAAATCTGAGCTTAAAATGGAATAATCAATTACAATAATATTTAATGATTCTGACCTCTGTGTACCAGCAAAGGAAATCACTCTGAATGCCTTATTTTACCTAATCACGAAATGACTTCACGAAGATTGTACTATTTTTACCTTCCTACTACAGATGAGGACCCAGACTCTCAGAGAGAGTAAATTACTTTCCCAAGATCACTTTGCTAAGAGCTGGTAGGAAGCATCAATTCATTCATTCATTCATTCATTTCATAAAAGTTGACCGAGCGGTTACCATGTTCCAGGGAACAGGATGACAGTGATGAGAAAGATAGAGTTCCACTGTCATTGGATTTAGAGTCTAGAAGAGGAGGCAGGCATTAAAATACCAACTACACTAAATAAATAAAGTTGTAAAATATGATGATTATCACAAAAGAATAAAGGAGTGAATTTAGAAAACCTCCTTTAGGAAGTAGCATGTGAAGTGAGAACAACACATGAATAGGGAATATCCAGGCAAGGATAAAAGAAGAGAAGTTTGTTCCGGGGAGAGGGGGTGGCTTGTGACCACCTAGGAATCCTAGGAGATCCTAGGAATGGAAACGTCTCCTTCTGATAGGAGAGAAGCCCAGGAAGTCCGTCGGGGTAGCATCAACCCAGGTTACACGGCCTAAGCGTAACTGTTCATCACATTCCACTTCATTCCCAGAAACATTCTGGTTTGGGCACTAAATTATGTGGTTGCTGTGGACTCAGATCCCCTCTTACATTTGCAGAGCGAAGGGCAAGATACAAATGTTCCATATGTCTATATATTTAAGAATTATAAATGTACATAATACTTCATCAAGTAAATATTATCTATCCTCATACCTTGGGAAATACACTTTTATAGAAACAATGCAGATATAAAGTTATGATCTCTATAAAACTAGCAGTAGGCACAATATAAAAGATGACCAGGTTTAATTTCCATTGGTGCCTGGAGATCTTTGGTAGAATATTAAAATAAGCACATATAGTCATAAATTATTATTAACCTAAACTCATAAATATAATAAAATATCTATTCCTATCATAAAATTTATCTTTTTTACCTTCACTTCAGCTAAATCACTAATTATATTGAGATAATCACAGTGTTCATGTAATTTATGTACTAGTGACGATAATGTCAAATGAAGTAACCTTTCCTAAAGAATTGTACTTAGTTTTTCTTAATTTCACTTTGGAGAAAGTTCACTCTCTCTTCAGGCAGTCACAACTGGAGCTGTGGATAAAACTCTTAAGGTAACAGTCAGATTCAGAAATTAATTTCAGATGACAATGGGATATCCATGCTAACGGTGGCTCCCTGACCCGGCCTGTCAAATAACCTTACAGCTCAGAAGAAAAACAAACGGAACCACATGCATGATTAGAAAGAAAAGAACATTCTTTCCTCTGTAAGCCTCACACTCTATTCATGGCGCTCGTGCCGAGGACTGTAAATTGACAGCAGCTACTGGGACGGGTCTTCCTTGCTTGCACAGCCTCTTCCACACTGTGCATTGAAAACGTTTCCCTATTTACCTGCGCATCAAATATTTTCTTCTTTTTCTGCACAATATTATTTTTCACCCTCAATTTTTAACCTGCAAGCACGTTATTTTAGAGTAAGATGTGAGTTAAGGATTTAACTTTCCTTTTTTTCACAAAGGAGATAAATTTGATGAGAAATTTCCTTTTCTACTGATTTCAATACTAATTAATTATGCATACAATGTTTACATAAAATGAGGCCAGACATGGAATTGTCTGTTTTCTTTTTATTGATTTATTTCTTTTTTTTCTTTTTTTGGTTGACAATACTACACTGTTTTAAGTATTGGAATTTTACATTACTTGCACACTTTCTCTTACAAAAATGATAAAATGAACACGTTTGTTGTAGAAAATACAAAAGCAAAGGAGGAAAATAGAAACCACCTATAAGCTTGACATCAGGAAATAATCAGAGCTATTATCTTAGTTTATGGCTTTCCGGGCATTTTTCCCCATTTATAGTCTCTTTATATACAGTCATGCACCACACAATGACGTTTTGGTCAATGATGGACCGCATGTCTGAGGGTGGCCTCAGAGATTAGTACTATAGAGCCTAGGTGTGTAGTGGGCTACACCATCAAGGTTTGTGTAAGCACTCTCTGTGAGGTTCACAGAAGGACGAAATCGCCTAACGACGCATTTCTCAGAACGTGTCCCTGTGTCGAAGCGACACACAACTGTATTTATATACTTAATTTCTTTAAAATTAGGGTCAATCTACATGTAGTCTGCATTTTTCACGGACATATTGTTACCCCTTTCTTGCAGCATCTCTCCCTCATGCTTCTCTCTCACCCTATTTCTCCACCAGCCCCCTGGCTTTCACGGGTCACCCCTGGTGGGGTCTTCAGGAAACAGCTTCCCAGTTTGCAGAAATCACTCTATGCCATTCCTTGAGTTCCATTCTGTCCGGGAATTTTTCTGCTTAATTATCTCTCACAGCTTTCTAACCAGTGTCCTCTACAGGGGAAAATTTTTCCTGTGCTAGACTGAGTTTGCTCAGCAGAGATGCTGGCTCAGTCCTTATTAGGAACTTCTCTCACTTTGTAAAGTGGTCCACTCCTAGACCCATTAACTTTCCAGCACTAGAGAAGAATTGCAAAATGGGGCATAAAACTTAACTGTGAATTAATTTTTAAAATATAAACTGTCTTTAGACACAAGTCATAAACAATAGGATATCAGTAGTTGTGCAGTGGGGAGATGACTGTAACTCCTGTAAGAACTCCTCTGTAGCCTGCGCCTTTTCCTGTCAGGAGGCACACAGCTTTAGAGAGGTCAGGAAGCTCATTTTCTCCTAGTCCTAGGCAATAAAAGGATCACAACTATAGCAAACTTAGGAAACTCCCATAACAATCTCTGCATAGATGTACAGCAACGTAGGGATTGAAATGCAATTATTTCGTATTTATTGTGGAAGAAGATAGTTCATTTCATTCGTCAAGGACTGCTCCAGAGAGAGGGAGGGAGCACTTATCGAAATGTTTCAACTTTTGCGATGAGCCTACACAGCTGAAGAGTTAAACAGGTTATTCCTACAGCCACCATGTGCACAATCACAGTGAATTTAAAACCATCTCAAAAGGAATCCTACTGGGAGTGTTTAGGTCCACAATTACAGTAAATGAAGATTCAGAATTAGCAAAAGCATTTCACTTAATTAGAAGCATTAAATAAGTACTACCAAATGTACAGTACTGTGCCTTCTAAAATGAGAAAAATAGCTGACCCTGAAAAACATTTTATTTATTTACTTTTTTATTTGTTTACTTTTCTTAGTGTAGAAAACCATTAAAACAGCCTCCAACTAAAAGATAAACTAAGACGCAGATAAAGACAGTCAATACCTTTGTCTTCAAAAATATATATACAGTCAAATATACACATTACAGATACATATATACAGATATATAGATATATCTACATCTATATGTATGCATCCTATCTATCTATCCACCTATCATCTATCTATCAATTGTCTATCTATCATTTATCTGGAGATTGGTACCTTTCAGGAATTAAGGGAAAAGACGTTTTTTTCAGAAGATGTTATAGATTTTTTTCTTCAATTTCCTCCTTTTGACATAATTTTCAAACTGTTATTTAGTAACTTGGATGATTTTCAGTAATAATCAGAATTCCGTGAGTCGGAATTCTGTAAATTAGTAAAGGGCTGACAGAATCTCTAATCAAATTTCTGGAAAGAGTAAGAGGGAAGGCTGAGAAAAGAGAAGAAGGGAGAGAGGGAGACAGAGGGAAGAGAAATTGACGTGGAGGGTCTTCCCAGGACAGACTCAGGGCGGGCCAGCAAGACCTCTGGCCTTGTTCCCAGTCTGCACCTACAAGGACAGGCAGTGGATCTGGGTCTAAGCATTTGAAACGGAATTCCTCACAGGGATGGAGTAGTTCAGAGACAGCTTCATTTTCAAAGACAAATATGTGAATGTTTCTAAAATTCTATCACTGTGGTGTTTTGTGACCTCAGCAAATCTGCTCGAGGAACCCAAATCGCCCCCTCACAGTGCAAGGTCTTCAGCAGCATCAGCACCCCCGAGTGTGATCAGTCAGGAGGGCTGGCACCACCGTTACTTAAATAAGTTTGGTTTCATTATTTTATCTACATTATTTTCAATCTATTATATATAGATAGAATGCGGACAGGAAAAAGAGAAATTGTATATGCACAAAATTGTTAAAAAATAGGAATTTCCATTTCTTTATTCAAATATATGTTAAATGTTTGCCTGACCTCCAAGAATATATACAATACTGAAGTTTTACTTCATGGTAAAAATTGAAAAGTGGAGGATGGCTATGGAGATCACTTGTTCTATAATTCTGGTAACTACGTTTTCCAAAGCAAAAATCAAGATACTCCAGCTGATTCATGGTCTGGCAAACTGGGACAAATTATTCTGAGCAGGGTGGGCATACTATGGCCCTCGAGCCAAAATTGGCTCATCCCCTACCTCTGTAAGTAAAGGTCTATTGGAACACAGCCATCTCACTCGTTGGCACAGGGTCTGTGTCTGCTTCATTCTACAACAGCAGAATTGAGCAGTTGTGACAGAGACCATATGACCGGCAAAGCCTAAGACACTTGGTGTCTGGCCCTTTACAGAAGAAATTTGCCTATTTCTGGTTTTGAGTGTGGACCATCATGAGTATCAGGAACCCAGGGATGCCACAAAGGAAAAGATACACAGTCATGTGTCGCTTAACAACGGGGATACGTTCTGAGAAATGAATCCATAGGCAATGTCATCATTGTGTGAACATCATAGAGCGAACCTACATAAACCTAGGTGGTACAGCCTCCTCCACACCTAGGCTATACGGTACCAATCGTGTGCGACTATTGTCATATATGCAGTCTGTTGTTGACCAAAATGTCATTATGCAGAGTGTGACTATAGTCCAGAAATAAACACCTCTTCCTCAAGCATAACAACATCAAAACTAAACTAGCTGCCAATGATTGAGATCCCACCTGGAACCAGAGATATTACGAAGTACTTTTCAAACACTCTCGTCATTAATTTTCATGGTACAAACTTTTGAAGTGGACAAGCATATGAGACTGTATTTAAATGAGAAAGTGAGTCCCAGGAAGATCAACAACTTGTTCTGCCCATTTGTCTAAGACCTGGGTCTCAAAATTGGGCGATGGCCAAGCTGGGTCTTGGTGCATGCATTTACTCTCACATTCGTTGAAATATAAAAGAAAACAAAACCACACTCCTTGATGAAATATACAATCTAAATTTGATGAGAAGCAAATTAGGATTTTAATTTTCTTCTTCTTGGGCAATATGCCAACTACAACGGACTTCCTCTGCTATCGAAATATGCAGCAATGGCTTTATGTAGCTGAGAGGTCTGCTGAATTTTTACTCTTAACTAAGCATGCAAGATGAGTACCAAAATCATTACATTTATGTGTTTTTAATGGCTTGTCTGGGTTGTGTTTTGTCCATAGCTAGTGACTGAGCTGAGCGTCAGCCAAGTTTTTTAGAATTCACACAGCTCTGTTTCAACATAATAATTTGACGATACCTAGGGCTTCTGCTGTTCCGTACGTGATATTTTTGCGTCTAACAGCACATCAGCATGGCAATCAGCTGGCTGGGTTATGCTCTCCAACCATTTCCTTGTGTTGGAATGAAGTGCTCACTGGGGTCCATGTAGCCTCCTGCCAGTGGAGGAGGGGGGGGGGTGGGGGGCACAGACACAATGCTTCATTTTACCTGAAACACTGCTTTTGATAGGGTCTGTCAATGGGAGTGGAGTAAATTCTGCTCCGATCAACCTTGCTGTTTCTTGTAGTTTTCTGATGAAAACCCTTTGGTGTTGCTGCTCAGGCAAGTACGTTTCGTAACTGGCAATTATTTCCATTGTTGTTATTAACAGAATCAAAGCATAGCCAATTGTCTGCTTGTAGAGGACATCCCTTTGACATAGAAAACTAAAACCGAATCAGTCCTTTGGTTGGCAGAACTAGGGCATTCAAAATGCTTTCCACTTATTGGAAAATACACTTCTTGGTCACAAATACCAGTCAATGATTCCTTCTTTCAACAGCTCTCTGATGTTCATCTGGTTTTATTAGCCATAATGTTTCTGCTCCAGAGCTTTATAATCTCAGAATCGATTTTCATAGAAGTCTAATATTAAACAAGCTCCACTTAGTAATTTAAAAATATGAATGGCTTTGTCTTTTAAAGAGAAGTGATAAGAAAATGTAAAAAATTAGTAAATAAATCAAAAGAAATATTTTGTGATTTTAGTACTGAGATACAATAAAGCTTTTTACCAAGCATACGTATATTTGATTTCTTTAATAGACATACATATATTTGAAATTTCAACGTCAATAATACAAAAATGAATTTCCAGTTTTCCTGGGAAAACACCAACTGTTTTCAATGTGTATAAGATATCTACTAAATATATTTAAACCTAAGGAAATCACATACAGGAAGGTAGAGACTGTGTGGTTATTCCCTGTGGAGGTAATGTTTTCTCTAATTTGCATTTACTTCATCGTTCATAATAAACCGTCCCTCTTCCTTCAAGCCTGTTGGAAGAGCAAAGTAAACTGAGAGTGTTTTGGGATTGCAGCTGACCAGTCCCAGAAACCTGGGTGCCCCTGGTCAGGTGCAATCAGCAGAAAGGCAGATGCCCTTGTTGTAAATAATGAGGTCAGTGGCTCTTGTGAAAATAATTTTTAGGAAAGGAAGAAAGGATGTACAAGTTGCGTATGAATTCAGATTAACGCCTACAGTCATATATGTGTAGGAAGACAAGTTCTCCAACTGGGAACGCACGCACCGTTTAGGATGGAAAGTAAATACGATATCACTGACAACTTTGGAAAATAGTATCAGGCTCCTATATTCCAAAAATTCATCAATAGAACTGTTATTACAGAATTAGTGAGACAAGTAATGTGTCCTCTCTATCACCATTATGAAAAACCATTGTTGTATTTAAAAATTCACTGGTGCATGTTCAAAAACTGGTTTAATTTTCCCTCAGACTTGATATCGTCCAATATAAAGAGAAAAGAATAAGCTATATTTTTTAAAAGATATTTAAAATAATCATTAAAGAGTAGGTGGTTTGTGGTTTCTTCACAAGATTTTTTATATTTGTGTAAATATTTTTGAATATTTATATTCTTTGCTAATGTGGGTGTGAGTGTATCATGGGCAATATACCTAATGTTAATGCTTTAGCTCTGTTAAAGATTTTTTTGAGAATTTTTTTAAATGTCAAAAAAAAAAGAGACCATTCTGTCTAAGCCCCTTCATCAATCTGGGATGACTCTAAAATAACTTCATGGGTTTGAAATTGGAAAAATCGGTTCTGATATGTTTTTTTTTTTTTTTTCTTTTTCTGCTGTTTGCAAGGTCCAGAGTTTTGCACTGGTTTGGATAGTGTTTGTGCTTTTGCAGATTGGTATCAATCCTATCATGACCGTGCATTTTGAACTGCTGTGGAAAACCTATAAAATATGACTTATTAATCTATGTGGACAAAAAAGGGTTTCCTACGTCTATTCCAAACGTGAAAGGAAACTTAAACCAGTAGAAATAAATGTTTAAACCAGGAAAGTTTTGTTATCTGATGTTTTCTTTTCCAAAACGTTTTGTATGGGCGCTGGGAACAGTGGGATGACTGTCTTTCAACAGTAATCTCTGAATGGCCAGTTCTCTCTTCATTTTTTTTTTTTTTCCAATATTGCACCTTCAAGCACCCAGACTGTCTCTTCACTCTCTGCCATATTCAGATCCAAAGCGTTTGGTTAATGCCCAGGTGCCTGGTGCTGACTCGGTGGCTCTGTTCCCCCTGAGAGGCAGGGAGGGGCTGCACTGCTCCACCAGGACGCTGCCCGTGGGTTTCCCTTCTCTCTGTGATTTCCAGAAGCCTGAGGTGCGTTGTTCTGACCACTGGTGAAGGCTGCTTCTTCGTGCCTGGATTCCAAGCCAAGCAGGTGTGCATTAAGACTGTCCCGCTCTGCCCGGGTCTCCCCACATGCTGGGACCTGATCACAGAGACGTCCCGGCCAAACTCCCAGGCACTGATGGGAGACGGCCCTGCTTGCAGAGCGAGGCCCTAAGGGCTCCACAAAGAACCTGCGTGTCCGGAGTTTCAGAAGCCTGGGAGGAACGCCGGAGGCCGCTTGACTGGATGGGGTGCCTGCGGCCACTAGATGGCAGTGCCTCCCCCAGGATCCAGAGACTGCTGCTCCTGGCGGGAAGGAGGCCCCAACTGGGGCTGTCACAGAGAAGTGTGCCCAAGTGAAATGGGTTCTTCAGGCTTAATGACTCCCAGAGGTAGTCAGTGTCTACACTTCTCAAACACACTTCAGGCCCCAGGAGTCTCAGTAGAAGCCGCTGGATTTTGCTTCTACTTCCAAATTTCAAATGATAGAAGCCTATATTTTAGTCACTTAGAGTGAATTAAAATAGAGTTCCTTTCGGGGGTAGCTGTTTCCGACAATATTGGTATCTCATTCAAGAACAGCCATGCTGTATTCACATGGAAGTCCACAGTTTCTGCTTCCGGGCCACCACAAGCTGCTGCCAAATGGGTCTGAAACATTTCATGGCTTTTATTTGTGTGTGGAGTTTTGTGGTCAGATTTTTAGTAGGAGCCTCTGACTACTTATTCTCTTCATTTATGTCTGAAAAATACCTGTTTACATTAAAAAAACATTTTACTTAAAACGATTTGAAAAACTTGTACTATATTTTGTACTAAATATTTTTCCCCCCAAATATAAGGCTAGACAAATGGGTGATATATATATATATTCACTTATGTGTGTATTTTTATATATTATACAAGTATATATATAATTTAAGAAAATTTACTGATATTTTCTTAGGAGCATAATAAAACATTAGATTAATTTTAAAAACTGTTTGAAATGTTTGTGTATTATATTTAATAAAGACATCTTAAGTATTTTTTTGCTTCAATACTATCTTGGAAATTTAGTCATCAAAAGGACTCTCAGTGTTCCATGTAAAGTAAGTATCCTCTGATGACATTTTAAAGAAAATTGCTAAAATTTCAATACCATTCTTTGGTTGCAAATATTCAGGGCTCATAAATGTATGAAAAATATGCAGGGCTAACATCCCTAACACACGCCAATATCATTGAGAAATTCAGCAATTGCATGGCTGTTTGCATATCATAATAATATAGTACTGTACTGTACATAATAATAGTACTATACATAATATAGTACTATAGGTAATAATATAGCACTTAATATAGTAAATAAAGTACTGTGTAATAACTATGGAACTTAATGAAAAAGTAAATATAATACCGTGTACAATTTTACTTTATGCAAAATATAAAGTTGTAGTTTACTGTGAATCTGATCCAAGAACCTACAACACTTTTATTGTTAATGGAGTCTGTGAAACGTTACACTTTTGTATGCTTCATGCTGTCCAGGATTCACAAAAGGCTTTTGATGCACAAAAACCGTTGATCAAATTACCACCTGACTAATTGGCCCTATTTGAGTTTTTGATTTGAGCAATGGTATTAGTTGGTATGATCATTCTGCCTCAAAAACATAAATTGGGTAATATGTAAGTTATCTTCAATTATTTGTTTTAAAATACAAGATCGCTTCATTGGTCTTATTTTCACAGATATGAGAAATGCATGTAGAATAATCACAAGCCAAGACACAGATACGTGAGTGGTGTTTCCTTGCTTCAATTCTTCGCTGTTGTCAGTAGCATGACCAAAGTTGCCCAAAACAAGAGGACTCCCGCTTGGATCTGTGTTACCCGAGACCAAGTGTAAGCACATCTATCTATGCATTAGAATATGTGTGCCGCTTGCCTATGCATTGCTCATGTCTTATTAAGTATCTCTTTGGAGTTTCTTGGCTAAAATATAAAATAACAATTTTTACTTTCATAGTCATCTTTTCAAAACAAATATTCTCATCCAAACTTTTTTTAGGATGGTCTGAGCAGCGCGTTCCCTAACTTTTGAACAGTAGTAATCATTACAATCAAATAGTTTGTTACTGAGGTTTAAATTATGAAGGATATTTAGGGTTACTGCAAATATGATTTTTCTCAGACTTAAATGATAGTCTTTTATCTTTCAATGGAACATATCCTTTTAGGTTTACATGGCAGGTACAAATTATCAACCAATGTATATGTGGTCTGTAGTTTGTAGGCCCTCAGTCCATAAAAACGTCATTGGACACCAGTTTGGAGCGAGGTGGGTCAGAGATGCTCCTCCTGTAAGATGACCTGCTTGCTCTCTGTGGCCTGCTTGGGGTCTGTGCCTGGGTCACCTTCTGAGGTTTGGGGCTGGTGAGGACAAGGACACAGGGTTTGAAGAGCAACTGTTTAACCTTTGCTAACATTTCCCCTCCACCACTGTGATTCTCGCCAAGCTCCCTTTGCACAGTGGAGGCGTGAGCTGCTCACAGGGAGGCCGGCTGTTACCCAGGTGTTAGTGGAGATAATCAGGGCCTCAAGAGTGAGCATCATGAACCCTGACCGCCAAACCTCGGCCCTCACTCACCTCCACCTGCCAGGAATGGCCAGCAGACTCTTGTCGGGAAATCTATGAAATCTGTGACTGTCAATTAAATGTATATAAGAAATGTACATGAGGTGACCTACACTTGGCTGCATTTACCATTTCATCTGCAGTATACAGTAGTCGTGGCGTTTGGACACTCTGTACCTGTACCGTAGGCAGCAGCTGCACAGAGATTTTTGGTGTCACGGATCGTACCCTTTGTGCCGCAGCTGACATGAGGGGGGTGACCCGGAGGCTCAGGAACAGCAGAGCATAATGCTGGGGGTGGGGCCTTCTCTTGGTCATGGGGCAAGTACACACTCAGACGGCTCTCCACACTGTCAGGTACTTACACTCTGCGAACGCAATGATAATTTATACCGAACAAAAAGCTGTGCTGCTGAATATTATATTTCTCTTTTTTCTAATGACTCGTTACCCTGGAACGATGAGGAGATGAGCAGAATATAAGTGTATTAAAAACATAATTGCTTTTCTATTCACACAGAAGCATGCCGTGTACACAAGGGGAAAATGCCTAATGAATAGGAGAATCTGTGTTCCTCTTCACTGTGGCAGTGCTTGCCATAAACGCATATTTAAAACCCTAATTGCTTTTAATTCCATCAGTTAGCTGATTATTCTTTTGACCATAGCACGTGCTCTACTGTATTTCCCACGCTGCCTTTTTTCCAGCAAGATTGCTACCAGGTGTCATGCATAATGCACGTGTAATTTATGACATCTTTATCAACATAGACACAGGTATTGATATAAATTGTTTGCAAACACTGAGGAAGAAAAATAGCTTTAAAGAGTGTGTTAAATCTGGCAAATTTCATGTACCTATGGCACATATACTCACACATACGCGTACGTACTTATATGTGTGTGTATCATACGTACATGAAATTTACCAGATACATGTGTGTATATATAATATATAATACATGAAAGATCTCTCTATATAAATATTATATGTATATAATATATATAATATCCAGTTATGTTAAACTTTAAATGGACATAGAAATGTTATTGATGTAAGTTATTAATGCCCATAAAATTAGAGTAGGTGCTTACACACACACACACACACACACACACACAAATACACACACACGCCAGCCAGCATTTCCCAAGTGCACCTCCAGACAGCAGTGATCTCCTGTGGTTGCTGGCGCTCCAGCAACATCTCCCAAGCCATGAGCGGTGATGTTCTCTGCGTACACAGATGTCTCGTCGGGGCTATTCTCCATATTGAGCAGAGCTCTCAAAGACTGGCATTTCTTTCTTCTCTGAATTCAAATAGACTTCATCTGGACTCTAAAAACAATGGCCCTCATTTGCTAAACCTGTCAGTTTTTCTTCTCAGTCTCTGAGAATTCCCCACTTCAGACCAACACACCTTTCCCCAAGCTCTTACATTACCTGTGTCTTTTCATCCCTGTTAGCTAGAACAGAGCATATACTGCACCTGCCTTCTTTCCTGGCCGTCACTGTTCATGTCACACTGCCTCACCAGGTGTCCAAGTGAAACCATCTTTGCATTTCTGGGCTCGGCCTCTCAGACCAGCACGCTCCTGTCTCCGAGCATCCCTGTGAAGCATGGCTGATTTCAAGTACTGTTAAAATGAGAAATAGCACAAGAACTAATTTATTTCATTCCCATGTAATGCATTTACATGTAAATATACACTTACTAATTTTATTAAGCTGTATCTGTTTTAATTTGATGCTTTAATATCATTCTTTTAATTCTTGATGTTTTGAGAAACTAAGAAATAATTGATAAAGTTTAGAATTCTTAGATTCTAAGATCTGCAAGATTCTCTCTCTTAGGCTGTGTAAAATCCGGCTGTCTCTGATGGATTTAAGGAAAACACAGGGTGTAGAAAGTGCTTCTGAGGACAGAATATGTAGGGTTAATTCCTCCAGCCCTCATCTGAAAGGAGAAATGACAATAAGAAAGAGAATAGTTATACAGTGAAACATCATTATATAATTACTGCATCTAATGTCTCCCTGCATATAATGTTCAAGTTCAGAAATCTCAGCCAGGGGCCCATAAAACAATTCTTGCGTTTTATGTTTTTCTGCTTATGCTGTTTTATTTCACTCTTTTGGGAAAAAAACGTAAAAATAATTTACTGAAGTAATAATTAGTGCTTATAAAGCACTTTGTAACCTTATGACAATGAGCAAACTGCCAGCAGAGGACGGTTATAGTTGTGTAAACGTTTTAGTATTGGGGGAAATTGAGGGAGAGACCTTTTTGTAGGGTGAAAGTTCCTTGAGGGCAAGAAGTACATTGTAGTGAAATCTGTAAACCTCATTAAACCTCACACAGCCAGGACGGGGACAGCCCAACGGGAGATGGCAGTGCCACATTTTCAAGAGTTTCAATGTGCCGGTGGTTTCCGATTTGCACAAGGATGGCTTGTTTGTCAGCATCTTTCTGAGTAGTGTGGCGACATCATTGTCTGGAAAGATGAATTACAATTGGTATCTATCAGAACGCACCGTGATCTGGGGTCACCTCTGTCTCCGGGTCTCTTTCCAACCTGTGATGGGTGTGGCATGTGAGGGTGACAGTAACCTTGATGGGGATGCTGATGAGCACGGCTGTGCTCCAGGCCACTCTCCAAGCACAGTGCTGCATCACCTCACTGAACTCTCACACCTTCCCTGGGAGAGAGCAACCGTGTTGCACCTCAGTGTACAATAAAGAGAATCAAGTAAGTTGTCACATATCACACAGCTAGAAAGTGGTGGGTGTTAGTCAGGATTACAGATTCACTTTGCCCTGCAAGGAACACCATGTGGAGATGACTTCTGACTGAGGAGGAGAGACCCCCAAGGGCCACCTCTTCGCTCTTAGCTTGTGGCATTTAGAGCACTTAGACACGTCATGGATGCCCGAATGGACACTCCAAGTGGAAGGAGGCTGTCGTCTTCGCATAGTGACTCCTGTCTGTCCTCTTCTTCCTCGAGGTGGTTCCCTCAGCCTCCGTGTCATAGGTGTTGGAGGCTTGCCCATCCTCCTCGCCTCCAACCCTGGCTGAGCCTCACCTTGGTGAAGGCTGGGGTCCTTTCTCAGGATCTTGCTCCTCCCAAAGACCCAGGTCGGCACTGGTCTCCAACCGACCCTCCTTTGTCACCTTCTCCAGCATGTTATTGACTCCTCTGGTCTCTGCTAACCTAATACCGCCCTGCTGTCCGACACTCGCCTGTCACCCCTTCAAACCCTTGGCAGGCCTCCCCTGTGCCCGTGCCTCCCATGTGGGAGAGCAGAGCAGTCACTGCAGGTGCAGAGTGACCTCTGCACAACCCCCACGGCAGGCCCCCCAGTCCCCGCGGGAAAGCAGAGGCTCTCTCAGTGGAAGGTCCTCTGAACTGAGGTCCGACGGGCTTGCACCAGGGAGACCAAAACTGAGTTGTATACAAAGTTACATTTCAGCAAGCTTGTATGCTCATTACACGTGTATATGTATGCACATGCATGTGAGCATGCGTGTGTGGCAACACAGTAGAACATTTTTTAATTAATACTTTCTCTCCCTGAGCACATGCTCTTAGAATATTTTGGTCTGCATATTGTAAACCCTCTTGGGCAATCGCACACACATGTGGAAGCACACGCATACACACACAGACATACATTTTTTGAAATTCAACTTCTTTCCCAAATAGGGACTGATTTCACTATGGACGCTTTGGGTAACTGTATCCTTATCTTACTTCCGGTTACAAAGTCCCTTTTATGTCCACCCCAACAGGAAGATCGTAGCATGCATTTTATTCTAGTTCCTGTTTTTCAAGTAAATAACACTCAGATTTACTGGCTGTGGCTTTCTCACAAATTTATGTGTCTTCTCCTCCTGTTTGTAATGTCCACGGTGGACTTCCTGAATGCAGTGACTGTTTTCCCCAGGGTCAGGTGCATGCTGAGCAGGAAGGTTAGACAGTTACTGAGTCATGTTAGCAGCCTTAGGAATCCTTTCAGAGGCGGGAGCGTGCTTCTGGGGGGAGCCATTGTGCTGTCAACTCCACCGCTCCCAGGGCCTTGAAAGTCGCCACGTCCTGAGAGCTGTCAGCACTGGACTGTGGAATTTAGGATTTTATATTATGTGATATAACTGTTTTCACTTGAGGCATTTAGCCCCTTTGAAATTTTTCACGTGGATAAACAATCAACCGTGCACTCTGCTTCCTGAGATGGCATCACTGCCCCAGTAACGGCCCCGAGCCGGGTTTCAGACACACAAAATTCCCTGTTCTCCATTGAACTCTACGTGGGTCCTCTGGCTGTAAAACTCTGGGGTGAGAACAGTGCTTCACAGGTAGGCTTAATAAATATTTCCAGAAATAGACGGGAGAGGCAATTCTGTCTTATTTTGTATGCACAAAATAGCAAGCATTTAACTGTTGTCTGTTTTAATAGTGCCTTGAGATGAATTTAAGAAAAATACACTTCAAATGTACATCACTGTCATACATAATGGATAATGATGATGCTTCACTGGTGCAGAGATATATTCCGGCAGTCAGGACAAGAGTGCGTTTGAAAGGCTGGGTTTCTTCTTTATGTTTACACACATTTATCTCTATACATATTTATGTATTGGGAAATGTGTGATGCTCTGGGAATGAGACTCATTTTTCCAAGTTATAAAGTACTTCCATTTATTTAAAATAGAAAGAGAAGTTGGTAATAGCACACTAAGAAAGTTAACCTTCTACCTCATTTAGAAATCATAAAAATGTTATTATATTTTAATGTCAAATGAATTTACCAACATTACAAAAAATTTATTATATCCCTATAATTATTTTAACTGCGTAGTGGTATGTACTGATGTAGTACACATGTGTTTTTATGTATATATAAAAATATATAAATAATGTGCATATATAATATATAAATATAATATATGTATATAATATATATTTATATATAAATAATGTGCATATATTTGGCTTTGTGTAATGCAATATATGTCATTTTGTTTATAATTTACTTTTACCAAATGGTAAAAGTAAAAATAATATGTGTAGTAAAAAATTTTTGCTACAATCCTAAAAATAGAGATTTAAAAATTCATCTAAGGCAAACTATGGAGACAATTAAAAGATTAGCAGTTGTCACGGGTGGGGGCAGGAGAGAGATGAGTATGTGGAGCACAGAGGATTTTTAGGGCCGTGGAAATACTCTGTATGACAGTATAATGATGGAGACACGTCCTTACACACTAGACTAAACCCATAGAATGTACACCAAGAGTGAACCTAGTGTAAACTCTGCACTTTGGGTGATTATGAAGTGTCAGAGCAGGGTTATCAATTGTAACAAATGCCCATTTTGGTGGGAGACACTGAAAATGGGAGAGAAGGTGCACATGTGGGGGCAGGGGGTGCATGGGAAATCTCTGTACCTTCCTCTTGATTTTTCTGTGAACAAAAAAGTGCCCTAAAAATAAAAAATCTTTAAAAAAATTAACCTAGCTCTTTTTGATTTATATTTTTTTCAGACCTCAGGAAATAATATTGTAAGTCCATTTGGAAAGTATTTGAATCACAGCTTACATTGTTCTTTTGATTCACTTATGAGACTTCAGGACTTCCGTGGGCAGAAAACACTTCGGGCTCCCTCAGTAACTATGAGATGAGAGTGGGGTCCACACTCCTCACGTGCAGCCCCAGCTGTGGGCAGACAGCAGAAACTCCTCTGAGGGTTAGCCGAGGTACAGTGTGTGGGCAGGTGGCTACTCTGAGCTCGGTTGTCCTCCAGGATGAGACGCGGCCGGAGCGGAGAACGGTGAGGGAGGAGAGCAAGGTGGAAGGTCGCTCCGCTTTCAGCTGCTGGAGACTCAGGTCAGAGTCTTAGTTGAGCGACAAAGGGGAAAACAGAGGATGTCCATCCCTTCTCCCCAGGTCTGCTCCACCTTATTTCCATCTGTGGCTACCAATAGACAACCTGACCGACACGGACACCAGGATGGCTATGGGACTCTGTCACCTTGAAAGCACCCCCCAGTATCTTCACCTGTCATAGGACAGGGTGAAATGAACGCACCTTCACTTGTGTACGCACGGCATCCTGTAAAAGAAACACTTACACTATGAGGGCTTCATGAAACGAAGTGTGAGATCTGAGGGAAAGTATCTCCATGAAAACAGTTTGTTCTTCCTCTACTAAGATGACAAACACCGAAGTCACTCACACCAATGCGTGGAGCCCTTGATAAAGGAGACAGAACACACAGTGCACAGAAGAGCAGGGTTTCTGCTCCAGGTGCAGCTGGGGGTGTGAGGACATTCGATAGGCTTGCAGGATTTCTCTGATTTTGCCCTTTGGGATGAAAATGAGAGCCAGTTCAGGGCAGCTTCCATGAGGCACGTGCTTCCCCGGGGTCTCTGACCCGGCCCACACCTCGGAGGTTCACACCAGCCATTCTATCCCTTATAATGACGCCGAGTGACCCAGTATCTTGTAAAATGAAATTGAAATCTGCAGTGAGGCAGTACTTCTGCTATTAAAATGATTTTTTCTTTGTAATGGAGCACTGCCAGTCCAACCATTTGTGAATTGCAATTAAAATCTGAAGCCCGCAGCACTTTTGCAATTAAAACTAGCATTTTTTTAAAAAAAATTCTGCACCAATCTAGATAATTAGATAGGAACTAAAATGCTCATTTATTACGCATATGGACACGTATGAGAAAATAATTTGAAATTTATTATTCAAGATATTCTCTTTTTAACGAGGAATATGCTAAATGATATGGCAAAACAAATTGTTTTCATATTCCATACAATTGAACCCAGTTTAGAGAATTAATATTAGACATTTAGTCATCAGTAGGTATTTTTAAATTTATTTTTACCACCTCTTCTTTTACTCTTTGTTTTCACAGTAAATTAAGACAGTGCTAAAGTTGTTAGAATATGTATAAAAAATAACCAATATCCATCTTAGGGCATCAATCACATGGGGATTTTAATATGTAATTATTTAAACATACTTTCTCAATCCGTTTGCAGTACAATCGTAATTAAATTCTGCTAGTGAAAAGTTTCAAGAAACATGAGAATTATCTTCATTCAGTAGAGATATTTGGAAGTATAGTTCTCAAAATACTCTCTCAGAGAGTCTATGATACAACAAAGAACCAGTAAAAACCCTTGTGATGAATCTCTTCCTTGCCCTGTGATGTTAGTCTCCAGTTGGCAAGAAGCGATGTTGAAGGCATTGCTGTTGGTAACCAATTTAGGTTGTGATGAAATGTGGGATTCAGTTTCCTGATTAATGTCTTTATAAGGCTTTAGAAACATCATATTTAGTGGATAGTGCAAGTTCACCTGCACATAAAGCATACATGCTCTGTTTATTCAACACTTGTGCAAAGCTCCGTGAAACTTTGATTTAAACTTTGCATTTTTACACGGTCTTTTCTCTTCATCTGTATCATCTGCAGATAAAGTCATACTGTAAGTGAGGACTTCTTGGTGTCTAGTGTTTGGAAAGGTAACAGAACCAAGATGTCTGAAGCTGTGTTGTTGGTGGACTAAACACTAACCAGGGCAAAACCGCACTGTTTGCTTCTCTCACCAAAGGCAAGGTCTCCATTTCCTCTCTCTAACCTGAACACTCTGTGTTCTTCACTCTCTGTCTTAAAGTATCTGAATGTGCATATTTTCTTCTACAAATCAGTCTCACGTCTCGGCCTCTGGGTCTTGGTTTCCTGGTTTCCAGTGACGGCGGTAGACCAGATGTTTCCAAGCTTTCCTCTGGTTCCACCCGCCTGTGGTTCTGTCTGGGTATGTTATGTGGTCCCTTTCTGAGACCTTGAGCAAGTGAGATGCCTGAGTGAAGCACACCCCTCAAGAATAGAATTTTATCTGTTTTGTACATTTGACAAAGAAAAAAATATTTACTAATAGGTGTTCCCAAATAACCCCACATTAAACTGCCTAGACCATTGATTTACACGTGCATTTATCACCGGGGGATAATTAGGAATAGAAAGGCGGGTCCACTAGAATTGGACCATGAGGTATACAAGCCAGAGAAGATGTTATGAAGAAAACAAAACCTAAGCTGAGGGGCAGTGGGGACCCAGTAGTAACAATCTACAGCCAATAAGAGTGTCCCCCACATAAGGGGACTGGTGGAAACGGAAGTTTCAGAACTCAGAGTCCCGTGGTTGGCTCACTAGCTCGGCTAGCACCTGATTAAAATGCACGGTGCCCTGCACAAGAGGGACGCCACTGGTCCAGTCCGACTCTGCACGTGCGCGTGCCCTTCTGAGTGCGGACGACCCGTAGGAGCAGTGCCTCTGCTCGGCAGCCGCTCTCGGTGACAGTGGCGCGCAGTACAAGCATCTTTCACCCTAGTTATCTTATCTTGCTCAGAATTTACAGTATTAGAAATACAAGGCATAATGGCGAGAACACTAATTCCCCGATTTACTAAATCTGTACATTAACATAAAAATAAATAGTCTGCTGCCTAATTCCTACTTCATCATTTTCACTTCTGTTACTACAGAGACGTCTCCAGTAGAGAGATTGAGATTAATTATTAAGATATAATTCACATACCATAGAATTCACTTATTTAAAGTGTACGATTCATTGTTTTTAGCATATTCAGAGTCATGTAACCATCACCACGATCTAATTCCAGCACAGTTCATCACCCCAAGGCCAACTCCCACCTGTTAGCAGTCCCTCCCCAGCCCCCCCTCCCAGCCCCCGCCCCCTCCTAATCTACTTTGTCTCTATGGATTTGCATATTCTGAACACTTCTTATAGATGGACTCCTACGTGACTTTTATGTCATTTCTGCTATTGCTCTATTTTTCCTGAACGTCTGGTGTGATTTTCCAGATCTTCACCCTCTCCTACCTGAGAAACCAGCACAGTTACTTTCTCTTGTCGGTCTGGGGTTTCTCTGGAGCTGTTGCTCTCATGAGCTCACCCGCTATCCACAGTTTACTGCTGTTCCTCTGCCAGTCTGTCTTCTCTGCTTCTAACATGTTCCACTGAAATTCAGGTCTGGTCTGCTCTGAAAAGCAGCACGCCCTGTCTGTGGGCTGAGATGTGGACACCCTCCTGGTCTGTAAAGGATTCCAGGAACTCTGCAGCATCCCTCGGGTGAGGCCACCCCTGCGTGTCTACGGAAAACCACTCGACTATTCAAAGCCCACCTTCTTGTAAAGATACTACTTATCCATAAATTTCTATCCAAACATCCTCTTCCTAAATATATAAAATTTCAGAGATTGATGGAATATGAAGTAGAGAAGAAGGAATATTTCTTCTCCTATCAGAGGCAGATAACTAAATTTACAGAGTAGGCCAAGGCCACTTAGCACTGCTTAAGGGGTTCCGAGTGAGAGTAGTCAGAGGTATCTGCTTAAAACAAGGCTTGTCTCTGATGCTTTCTCTTAAGAAAAATGAAAAAAGGTGATAAAGGAATAGGAGCATAGACAACAGACGCACGTCTGTTTAAGCCTCTGAGGCTCAACTCTTTCTGGGATTTGACATTAGTACATTGTAGATGCACCTTACTCATCAAATTTCTATCAATACTAATTTACTAATATCAATAATAATCTGTTTCCCAGTGGATCCGTGTGCCCAGGCAGGGCTTCCTGCTCCTGATAGCTCCCCAAGCTCTTCAGCGTAGGTGTCAATAAAACTGAATGCTGCTCTCAAGCTATTGACAGTTATTAAAAATGACCTTGATGTAATTTCATGCCTATCAAAACAAAGACCATATGCTAAGGATTATGAGAGCTCCGGGGAAGGAGGGCGCCGGGCGCCGAGAGCCTGGAGCCGGCGGGCGGGGGCTGCTCTGTGTCTCTGATGTTATTACTTTTCCTAGTGTCTCCTTCCTGCTTTGCCTGGAATACCGTCCGCTCCTGGGTGGAGGCACCTGCCCTCCGAAGGGCTTAATTGGAGCTATTTGGAGCCATCTTGGGTTTTGCAAAGAGCTGTCATAGCGCATCATCTCAACAGTTAACGTGGTGAAAAATATCTTAAGCACTGCCAAGACCTTTCGGTCCCCGGAGCATGCTGGTCAGTACGTCCCGATGAGCACCCTCGTTCCTGGTACACAGAGGGCGACAGAGCAAGAATGATCTCCCAACTTTCTACCACCTTGTAAGTGCAGTGGTCTGGCCCATTTGTAAAAGCCTGGTTTCCTCTGTAGCTGCTTACGGGGACTTCGTGGCAGTTTTAGCAGACAGCCCTGGTAGGCACACTTGAAAAGGTATGGAGTGTGAATATTCAATAGCCAAATAGTTTATGAATAATTGTTACCTAACGCTGAGATGCATCCCCCTCTCTTTGTATGCACAACATAATATGTAGAAGAAAATTGGATAACAGTAGTCTGAACAAATCAATTTTTAAGAACACTAACTGCTTTCAGATGGGCTAAATGGCTGCCCTTCTGTTGAGTGACCAACATGTGGATTCTAAAATGCTTTGCCTGCCTATATTACATCCTGCTATGTGCCCCTCTCCTCGATGGAGCTGTTCACAGAGCTGGGGCCAGACCACACACCATGAAGCTTTCATTTTCGAAGGAAACATCTTCTTTCTAAAATAAAATCACCCAACCTCTTGCTTCAGCTAAATCCTGAGCTAGTTAAGCTTAGGCATCTCTAAAGATAATTGTAAAGATCCTTCCAGGAATTTTCCTCAATTTTATCAAATAATAATTTGTTGTGCTATAATGTTTTTAGTTGATAACAGTAATGGTTTAGAGAAAATTCAAAACAGTTTCTTACCAACAAGGTTTATAATTGATTGAGACTAAAAAGCAAAATACACAGAACAAAACAAACTCTATACTAGAAATGCACACCCCAGCAGTAATGTCAACCATGTCTAAATAACAAAGGCTTGGGTTTCCTGTTTTCTTCTTCTTTTGAGAAGTGTCCTTCTTTATAAAATTTGAAGTTTCTTGGATTTTGATTTTTTTGGAGGGGTGATGAATCCCAACTGATTAGTGCATATGTGCAGCTCTGTCACCTCTGTCATCAAATCAGATACTTAAGAAACAACTCATAATTAGGCATGTGAATTGGTTATACTCATGGAATGAAATACAATGGACTGAAAGAATGGCCGCATGGTCTTTGCCTCTGACATCTATCTGTCTGTCTATCTATCTATCTCAGTGATTTCCAAACTTTTACTTTTTTTAGCATGGCACACATAGAAATTCATAATATGAATTATCAACTAGAATCATCATATTATCCTAATAAGACATATCAAAGTAAACTGGAAGGAGTCGGAGCCTATTTGAGGTCTCCTGGGAGCTGGCTCGGGGCCCTGGCTGCTGAAGGCTTGGGGGGTTTGCCAGTTTGAGTTCTCTCATCAACTAAGAGCTCAGTGACAGCACTCTTTATCTGGGTCTTCCAACTAAATCATGCACTTCTTCAATATCCAACCCCAGATCCACCTCCACGACAGTCTCATTTGGGGGCAGCTGAAAAGTCTTAACCTGAATAACTCTGGGCAAATGATATCAGGGGCTCGATGACGTGATGAGCAGCATCCTGAGGCACAGCAGCCATAGACGTGCTGTGCTGGTTAATTAATTGCATGTGTTCTGCTGTCTCTTGCTGCCAAAAAAAAATTTAATAGATAAACAAAAAATAGAATGTAATGGCCTAAACAATGTCAATTATTTTATTATCCCTCATGGCTTCTAAGAATCTAAAATTTAGGAATGACTGAGCTGGGCAGTCCCAGCTGAAGGTCTTGTGTGCAGATGGTGTCCAGAGCTGGATGGAAAAGAGTTGGGCAAATGGGATGGCCAGGCACTGCTCTCTCTTCATGGGTTCTGGGGCCTCTCAATGGGGTCTTTCTGCATGGTCTAATTTGGGTTTTCTCACAGTATGGAGGCCTCGGAGTGATGGGGATTCTACCAGCTCGGGGCTCCAGGGCCAATATTCCAGCAATCCAGAATTGTGGCATTGCCTTTTCTGACCTTGCCTGGGTTGTCAAGTCACATACTTACCCATGTTCTTCGTTGACCATTACTACACTTTACCTGAAATTTAGAGGAAAGAAGACACACTCCCAATTTTTGATAGATAGAGGATGTCAAGAAATGTATCGACTTGTTTTAAAACTGCCACACATGGAAAGAGGAAATGGCAATATTGGCAAGCACTTCTACAGAGGACCAACAAACACAGGTTTAATAATTATTCTTACTCATAAAGAGTGAGAAGAGCAACCACACCTTTGCATTTGAGACTCTTGTGCCAATTTTTTACATGACAGGTGGCAACCACACACTAATTGTTTGGTTAAAAATGTTAAAACTATTCTACCTAAAAACTCCAAGATCATGGCTTGGCTCCTTGCCCATCCCTACACCCCAGAAGTCATCTGTCATTGATTTGAGCATTCTTAAAAATTCTTCCTTTTATCCCTAACTCTGAAGAGAAGCAAGGGAGGTGGATATCTCAGCAACGTGGCTGAACAGGACGTTCCCTCATCATGTCCCCACCCCCCCCCAAACAACAATAATTCAGCATCCATCTGTGGACAAATGTGCCTCTGTGGTAGCTGTGGGATCCAGAACCATACACCCAGGGAGCCGGGAGGAGTATTGCCTACTTATTTTGGGTAATAGGCCTACAGACCTCAGTCATGGCTGTGGACCAGCAGTGGCCTGTTAACTGGCTCCCGCCTCTCTCAGCCATGGTCCAGGATCTCCTGGAAAACACTGCCTTAGACAATGACCCATGGATGGAGAGCCTTTGTGGACACCCGGGAATCCAGTGGAGATGTTCCATCACAATGTTAGAGAAAAAAATCTGAGATTGGATGCGTTGGAGAGGCTAAGAGTAACAGTTTGACTTTACCCACATCACCCATCCCCCAAGGTGGCACAGCTCAGGGCCGAGAGAAATCTTCTCATCTGGTGATTTCTCCTGCAGGGAAAGTGGGAGCATGTGAACGAGCGTCCGGCTTCCCCAGCTGTGTGAGATGCTGCCAAAGTGGCGTATTTCTTTCTCATCCCATCCAGAGAACTGAGTCGTGAGCTGCATGACTAGAGTAAGGAAAGAAGCTGGGAGATTGGCAGATAGGACTCTTGGAGGGCATTACAGGGACATGGATCCTACAGACTGCATCATGGATCCATCAGGAAGCCCGACCATGAGCCACTGGAGAAGCCTCCTCTGCAGATCCCGCCAACTGTCCCACAGGCACCTCAGCATTCCACACCCTTCACACACACACACACACACATCCCATAGCTGGTTCCCTGTGCATGGTCCTGATGGCAGTGAGAGTAAGCTAAGGCAGACGACTACTGAGCACATGCAGAAAGCTGGCCCAAATCTTTGGAACAAGGAGAGAGCACAAACTTGAGATTTAGCTCCTCCCTTGGGAAATCAAAAAAGGGGTGTTAGCACCTGGTCTGGTGTGTTGCAGAATCAAGAGAAAGCATACAAGCTTAAGAATTCTGCTACAAGAAGGAGCAAGAAGCATGGAGCATGTGTCTCTATAGAAGGCCTGAAAAAGCCTCAGAATCCCTAGCAGAGCTGATGGAAGGTGTTTCTTTTCCAAAGTCAGTTAGTAACGACTGGAGAAGGTGAATGCTACTCCAAATGGGAAGACAGCAGTGCAAGAATTTCAAGGGACAGGAAGAATTAAGGGAACATGACACCACCAAAGGGTCACAATAATCTTCTAGTACCTGATCCCAAAGACATGGAGCTCTGTGACTTATCCATTAAAGAATTCAAAATAATGGTTTTAAAGAAGCTCCATGAGCTACAGGAAAACACAGGAAGACAATTCAATAAAATCAGGAAAAAAAGAGAAGTTTAACAAGGAGACAGAAATTACAAAGAACCAAACAGAAATTCTGGAGCTGAAGAATACAATGAATGAAATGAAAAGTGCAATAGACAGCATCAATAATAGAATGGATCAAGTAGAAGAAGGAATCTGTGAGTTAGAAGACAGGAACTTGGAAATTATCCTGTCAGAGAACAAAGATAAAAGAATGAAAAAGAGTAAAGAGAGCCTATGTTATCTATGGCATGCCATCAAAGGAAATAATGTGAGAATTATTGGAATCCCAGAGAAGAAGAGAGGAAGAAGGGAGAAGAAAGCTTATTAAAGAAATACTGGCTGAGAATTTCTCAAATCTGGTGAGAGATCTGGACATCTAAGTTCCTGCAGCTCATAGATCACAGAAGGAACTGAAATTCCAGCTCTCCAATGTAGCTCAGAGGAGGGAAAAACAAGTACAAAATGAAACTCATACTCAGAAATAATGGGAGAAAAGTTAATTGTCAAAGTGGCATCTATACCACGTTGGAGCAAAGAACATGCTTGGACAGAAATGTCTGTGCTTGAGCAAGATGAGAAGAAATATCATGATGGCAATATAAAAATGTCTGTAAGTTAAAAGGCAGGAAAATAAAGATAAGCAAAATGTTTACTTTAGAAGAAAACACAAGAGATGGAAAGAATCAAATGCCTTAAGATTGCTTCATAGAAAAACTTGATTAGAGTGTATCCAATAATCCACAGAATAAGGACTCAAATACAAGATGAGAAAGCAAGATAAAGAGATGCAAAGAGGAATTGTAGGTCTAAAAATATAAGTGAATACCAGGGAAATATAATCACAGAACCAATAAATATATTAGCAACAAGAAGAGAATAAACATAGCTAAAATTAGATAATTTCAGTGCATGAAGATGAAGATGACAGACATTAAATCAAATAAAGAGGAAAATATATGGGGGAAACAAAGATCCTCTAATGAAAGGATAATTGTTTTTCTGAAACAGAAACACCAAACTGTGATTCAGAAAATATATTCAAAGATATGAGAGTTTCTCTGAAGATAATAAAGAACTGTTTCTGCTGATCAGATCTATCAAAAATAAATAATTTTCTAAGAAATAGACATCATTTACAAAATGTACACCACACAAGCATATCTTGCTATTCCATAGAACTTTAAGAATGGGAATACAATATTTAGGCATCTAGACAGAAAAAAAATCAAATTAACTACAAAGGAAAAATATTAGATTGACTTCAGAATTCTCTATCACCAAAAGCAAATGAAGCAACGTCTACAAATTTTTGAAGAAATGACAATTTGACCTAGGAATATTATATTGAGTCATAATACCATTCAAATATAAAAGTTATAGGTATCAAAAGCCAAAAAAAGCATATATAATCCATTTCTGCACCTGAGGGAAGCTATTTGCCAATGAAATATAGTTGTATCATTTAGAAATTGTGTTTTGCTGCAAATATATGAGATCTGATCAACAGTGGGTTAATGAAATAAAAAGCACAGAGACGGGCAGACTAAGATATGCATTGTGTCTTGAAAATGTATTCATTTTTCCAGAATCCTTCTGTTTATCTGCTCTTCTACACTAAGCATTTTATTAGAGTCTTAGCGGTTACCTAATGATCAAAAGATGGCTGCTGGGGCAGTAGCCATCAAGTCCATTTTCCAGGAAGAAAGAATGAAAGGTCAAGGGGCAAAAGTCATGTAATTCAACATCGTCTTCCTAAGGCTCTTTTCTGGAAGCCACAGAAGGGAAAAGAGAAGGGAGGAAAAAAGGAAGGACATTTACTCTGGTAACCTAGTAAACTTTTCATTCTCTGACAACCCTGTTAAAGATGAATTATCCTTTCTGACTGCACTTCCTCACGGCCCTCCTCTTTGTAAGCCACCCTGACCATGTCTTCTCCCACTCCAATCTCCTATTTAACTTGGCCAAATCTCAATCCTCACTTCAGTAGCCTTCTCAGCAGCCTTTGATGAAGTGGCTCTCTCCTCTTTGGAACAGTTTCTTAATGGCCCTGGGACCCATCCCCTGCTTATGTTCTTCCAGTCTCATGGCCCACTCCCTCCCAGCCTTCCATCTGAGTCTTCTCTCCGCAAATTCTACAGTTGAAGTGCCCAGTTTCCTTCCTCAGATCTCTTCTCTTCTAAACCTATCTTTTTTTTCTCAAGTATTAGCAATGTGGTAGGATTCCAAAATTTATGTCACCAGCCCTGACCTCAGCTCTGAAGCTGACTCATGGATCCAACTGCCCGCTTAACGTCTCCATTCATATGCCTCATAGGCATCTTCAACTCAGCATGTATGAAACATTACTCTTGCTTCTCCCTCACCCCCCAAAAACATGTTTCTATCTAAATTTTTAATGTTTTAATTAATGGCACCACCATTCACCAATTCTCTCATAAAGGTATTCAGAAATTTTTCTTTCAATCCACAACACGTCCAGTACAAATCCTCTCAGTTCTATCTTGAAGTTATACTGTAAATCTTCCCCCTCCTCCCAGCCCCATCCCTGTGGCCATGGTCTACACTGGTCCACTCTTTGTCCACACCTGCACCTCCACGCTTCTCCACGTGGCAGCCATGCCCACTTCCCAGGCTACCGTGGCTTTCCAGTGAACCCAGAATAGAATTAATTTTCTCCCCATACATTACCGAGCACCAAAGCGTCTGGGCCTTGCCCTCCCTGGGACCACCATCTGCTGCCTCTCACCCTCTGACCTTCCCGTGGGGCCATGTGGCGTTTTTGCTGTTGCCAGAGCAGCAGACCCATTGCTGCCTCAAAGCAGGGTCCTTTCCCCTGGTTCCCTTTATTTGGGGCCCTTTGTGAATGCTGTCTCTTCAGGGAGGAAAGTGGAAGAGTATCTAGCCAACGATTCCACCCAGATAGTCAGCTCCTACGCCTTCGCCTTGCTGTGTTTTCTCAGCTCACTTCTCATCCCATGATACCTGACTGTGCTTTCACTTCTTTGTGGGCTCATTGCTTCTGTCCCCACTGGAGTGTAAGCCACGTGGGGGTGGGATCTTCTCTCTTCACTCAGTCCCCAGCCTCTGGTGGGTGTCACACTCTCCCTGCACACCAGTAACTGAAGGAGAGGGCAGAGCCGTCAGTCCATCCACAACTGTCACAGAGGAACTGGTAATTAGTCAAGCTCTGCTTCTTTCATCTGGATAAAGAAATTTACTAGAATTATATAGATAGAAAATAACCAACCATGGGTTAGGCCATTTTGTCCATAATCTCCATTGAGCCTTTTGGAATATGAATTAAACTTATATTTTCCTTTTAATGTGAAGCTAATTTTACCCATCATACTTAAGTACTTCAAAAACAAGTGGAAATTAAAGTCTATTTTATAGATACTCAATGTCTTTTATCTTAGTGCCTTGATATTTTGAAAATTAGCTTAGTGAAAAAATTAGTCTATACAGGAATATTTACATGATACTTTACTTTTGAAAGGTTAACTTTTGATTATAGCTACCCAGCTGTGGACAATTAAGAGAGACACATAATCCAAAAAACTGCTTGTGATTGAACAGATATTTTGGAAATATTTTCCATGAATTGCGGATGCTGCTGATTTGAACGCAGCTCAGTACAGTCAGTACCGAACAACCACAGTGAATGACACGACATGCTGGGAGAAACAGCGGGTGGTACAACAATGTGGGATCAAGCTTGAGGGGGCTTGGGGCTCAATGGGAGAACAATATCTGACATCAGAAAACTATGTTCCGTGGAAAATAAGCTAGATGGAAGCCTCGGGAGGGCATGCTGCTCCGAGGGCCTCACCCGTGCCGTGGAACTGAGGCCGCACCGGAGCCCGGGGATGGAGAGAGATCCTGAGCCGACCAGGGAGAAAATCTGACTGACGGAGACAAACAATATAAACAATAGATTATGTGTTTTATAGCAGCCCTGGTGGTCTAATGGCTAAGAATCGGCGCTCTCACGGCCACAGCCAGGGTTCGTTTCTGGTCAGGGAACCACACCACCCATCTGTGGGTTGCCATACTCTGGCAGCTGGGAGTTGCTGTGATGCTGAAAGCTTTGCCACTGGGATTTCAGATACCAGCAGGGTCACCCATGGTGGACAGGTTTCAGTGGAGCTTCTAGAATAGACAAACTAGGAAGAAGGCCCTGACCACCCACTTCCGAAAAATTGACCATGAAAACCCTGTGAATATCAGTGGAGTGTTGTGTAATATAGACAGCACAAAAAGAATAGGCAGGGTTCTGGTCTGCTGTCGCTGGGAATTGACTCCACAGCACTAACAACAAATAAGTTCTCTAGAATAAAAGCCCCATTAGCGTAGGGACAGTTTCTGACTGTTCACCACTGGGTGTCCTACCTAAAATGGGACTCAGTACAGGTTGCTACTAAATACTATTCAATGGATGTTCTTTTCATAAGTGAAAGATAATAATGGGATATAAAATTTGAATGCTCTTTAGAAGACAAATAAAACAGGCTGGGGTATCTTATTTAGTACTTCTTTAGATATTGCCTTTATATTAAAGAATTATATTTTACAAAAATGTATTTGACAATCTCATTGTATATTACATTTTGCAAATAAATAATTAACATATTTGGCAAGAGTTATCTTTTATTGTCTTTTCTTCTTAAGGAGAATTCATATATACATATACACACACACACAACACACACACATATATAGTCATATATCAAAATGTCAGTTATGTTACCGGAAATAGATGGCATATATTAAAAATTCTAATCACCTTGTAAAATATTATTCATTAGTAAACAAGAAAAGGACATTTTTGGCATAATAACATGACACCTGTTTTCCAAGTTTGTGGCTTAAAAGCAAGGGTGTTGGGGGTGATATTGAGTTACTTGATAATGGCCTGTGTGTCATTTTGGTAATAAAAGGTATACATTATCAGGCTTATGTTTCATAATCCATTTTGTTACCTTTGTACCCATCTAACACTTCTTGAATAAATAAGTGAAATGTAGGATCTTAAGTGTGATTGATATAAGTGAAATGTAGGATCTTAAGTGTGATTGATAACTTATCTACATATGACTAATTTTCAAATACATCTCAACTGAAGCATCACTTTCTCCACTGAGTCCTGATTTCATTCCTCTGTGTCAGGAACTAGAGAAACCCATTTGTACCGTGCACTTCAGATAATGGATCCCTGCGACTTGCTCTTGACTGCCAGAGAGGATATTTTAGCATAGTGTTTAATCATCTTCATACACACACATATGCAAAACTTCATGCTCGTGCAAACACCAAACACCTCTGAAAATGAAGCCTCTTCTTCTAAAAACTGGCCAAGCTAAAGCAGTGTCAGCATTAACATAACCCAAGCCTGCTTTCACCTCCCTTGGATCTGAAACAAGCTAGGCTCTCTTAGAACTCAGCACACATTTTCAGGGTGCAATGCCTCATAGGACGAATTTTGCATGATGTATTTATCATTTTTACCCTTAATGCCCAGAAAAGTATCCAAATGAATGACAAATATTTCAGTAAAAGAGGATGTTAAACTTCAGAGTACTTGTCAGTTGTATTGTCTTCCTTTGAGAGAAGTGGGCACAGGCTGCTCTTGACACACACATTTCACATTTCTGCCTGTGCAGAAATTTTTAGTGAGAAAGAGATTAAACAGGTCTTGCTTTTCTCCTGGGACACTAGGGCATTCTGCCCCAGCTGTAAGTGATTGGATGAATGTGCACACACTGCCAGCTGCCTACTCAGTCAGCATGTCCCCTCTTCTTGTGCCAAAAAAACACCAATTTTGCTGTGGAGGCAATGTGTCTGTGTTGGCTAATTTCATGTGTAACCTTGGCTGGGCCATAATTCTCAGATATTTGTTCAATTAAACAAATCACAAAAAGTTACTAGGTCTATTTTAAAAAGAATCTTATTTGATACTAGATTTAATTTGTTTTAGAATTTAAAAAGTACAGTTGTTGAATGTAAAAGAAAGAAAGAAAGGAAGGCAGGCAGGAAGAAAGAAAGGAAAGCAGGAAGGCAGGAAGAAAGAAAGGAAGGAAATAAGGAAGGAAGTTGGAAAGGAAATAAGCAAGGAAGGAAGGAAGGAAGAAGGAAGGAAGAAAGTGGAAAGGAAGGAAGGAAGAGAACAAAAAGGGTGTTTTAAACAGCAGATTCAATGCAACCAAAAAGTCGATCTACGAACTAGAAGACAGATCAGAACAAAAATTACTCATAATGAGAAGCAGATTGACAAGGCAAGGGAATAATGAAAGAGAAATTAAGCAGAAAAGATAAACGACAAGGTCTAGCATAGTAGTAATCAGTGTCCCAGAAAGTTGAAATAGAAACTAAAAGACAGGAAATAATATTTACAATGATGGCTAATATCTATTCACCATTTTAAAGGTATGGTTTTAAGTGCTATAACTATTTTAATTCATTTAATAATCCTATAATGTTTATAATATTTATAAAACTATAATATTTGTAAAATTATTATCCCTATTATAAAGATAAGGGGACTGAGGCTGCAGGAGATCAAATAACATGACCAAAGTTATAAAGTTCTTAAATCATAAAACCAGGATTTGAATTCTAAACATCTGACTGCAGATCTTGGACTCTCAACCAGTACACTGGGCTCTTCATGTTTAATTATTCAATGGAATAGTGGTTAGAAAATTTGCCAAAATCTTCAAGAAACAAATTTTCTGAAGAGATTCAATTTTTCAGTAAATCTAAAACTGTTCTGAAATTAAAAGTTTATTAAAAATATAAATTAGATATAGAGTTCAGGAGCAGAAGCAGGGAAGGAAGTGAAGAGTGTGCAGTAGCTTTGAGGTCCTTGCTTTACAAAGTGTGAAGTCAGGAGAAATTGTCTAAAGATTTAAGAATCACACAAGTTAAAAGGAGATGATAGAAGAAATAACAAAGGTGATGTATACATAGAGAGAGAGCCATGTGTCATTTAGTGACGGGGATGCGTTCTGGGTAATGCATCGTTAGGTGATTTTGTCATTGTGCAAACATCATAGAGTGTACCAACACAAACCTAGATGATACAGCCTACTACAACAGAGGCTATATGGTACTAATCTCATGGGACCACCATGGTACATGCAGTCTATCATTGACCAAAATGTCGTTATGTGGCATATGACAATATATGTGTGTGTGTATAAATTATATGTAATGTATATTATATATATATATTCTAATGCAATGTATTATACGTTATGCATACATTCCATTATGTATATATAATATATATTATATCATATGTGATATATATATGTAGCTATAACAGCTAAATCCACTTTTGTCACAAAGAAAGTTCAATAGGCCATATCTACATTAAATACACAAAAAAGTGTAGGATAAGCATATTATTTAGCAATAGGAAGGAATCTATCAGAACTAAAACCAGAAATATTTGTAAGTGGTACCCTGTAGGGCATTGGGGTAGACAGGAACGAGGCAGCATAGATAGCTGCTTCTCAATACAAGCCCGTAGGTACGACTTGATATATTTATTTTAGTAATGTGTGGTTTTATTCAGTTTAACCATATAAAACTGCCATTTGTGGAGATTAAACAACAGCAGAATATTCCCAATCTCATGCAGTTCTACTTAGTTTAATAACTTTTCAGGCAAATGTTTATAAAGAAACAGATCCCAGGGCTCAGAGTTAGCAATTAGCAATTCTAACAAGTGCAAGCTGTTATCCTTTGAAGACGTGTCATATTTCAAAACAGAGTTGTCACATCCGACACTGAATTCTAAGTAAAAAACTCCGTGGAACTCTTTTCTCTGGGTATTAATTACTGTCAAAGCCATGTATTTATTGTAGTTGTTTCTCTCATTCTTTCCTTAAGAATTTATCAATTTAAAAAATACTGTTGTATTATTATGACCTCATACTTATTTTTAATTCTTGGGTAATTGAGACATTTAATCGAATGATGATGGACACGTAGACAGAAAACTCTATATTTTAATGTGAATAAAATAATCCCGTTCATTTTCTGCAACCCCCTTCACAGAGAACACACTCAATATATTTTTTACTCGGCTAGGTTCTAGAGAATACATGATTTAAGTACTCACCATAAAAACTCTCCAGTTTTGATTCAGACATTATTTGTAACCACATTCTCTGGTCTGTTGTATCTGCTTGATAAACGACAGTCATATTAATTTAAATTTAACTTATTGTTCTTAAGATTTGCCTCTGAACTTAGCTATTCCATTTCACTTTTTAAAATTATATACTTTTTCCACATATCGCTTTGGGCTTGTTCATTTTTTTCCTTCTTTTTAGCAAACTTCCAATTATCGATTTTGCAAAACAAAGGTACAAATTCCTCAGAATGCTGTGGTTTAGATCTTTGATTCTTTCTTGCAATTATAGTTCAGATCCTTAGTTTGGGATGAAATACATACCTTGACCACCTGCTGGTACTCTTATTTGCTTACCATTTCTCCCATCGCATAGCTTAGGTTCTGCCCTTGAACAGATTTAAGAAACAAGTGAGGATTTAGACGTATATATTTTTTGTTTCTGGGAGAAGAAGGAAAGAACAGTAGGGTGAAGTTGTAGGAGCAGGAGACTAAGGGTCAGCAAAGACAGGATCTGGGTCAGCTTGACTCTCCCGCCAACTCACAGGGTAGTTTGGACAAGTCAGTTTCAAATATCTCAGATGTTCACCTGTAACACGAGGGTTGTGTGTCGACGGTTGTTTAGTTCTCCTCAAGTTTCAAGATTTGAAGATCCCATAAATAGTAGTTAGGCCCCCTACGTGTGTCCGACTGTAACACGAGGGTTGTATGTCGACGGCTGTTTAGTTCTCCTCAAGTTTCAAGATTTTAAGATCCCATAAATAGTAGTTAGGCCCCCTACGTTTGTCCGACTGTGTAGAAAACATCCTAGACGTCCCGCAGCAAGTTATGGCCACTGCACTTAAACCCATGTGCTTCCCAACTGGAACACTGAACTGTGTGGTCTTCTCACTAAGGCACCATATGCCTTAAATTTCTTCTGGTGCCTGTAGTGGCTCTGAAGCTACATCCGCAGCTCCCAACGGTCATTGCCAAACGAAGCAAGTGTGTGTTTAAGAAAGTGGGCCCGTTACAGACCACACCTTGTGACTGCTGGACGTACTCCCACGCACAATCACCACTGGGTCTAACACCCGGCTCCACTGAGAAGTTGTAAGACAGCGCTGTAACACACCATCACAAACGAAACTCCCTAACAATTTAATTTTAGCCCCCAGGTTCTCACTGGCCAGGTTCTTGTTAAACCGTAATGACTGAGTTGCAGACTGCTGATTAAAGACTCAGTTCGTTGAGAGTATAGTGCTTACACATTTACCTTACAAGTAATTGGTATTAAATGGAGTCTTTTACCTCTTTGGGTCGTTGTTGATTGATATTTGATTTTGAATACACACATATGAATTTCCCAGATCTCCTCTTAAATCTTTAGTCCATTTATGGAAATATTAAAAATGCCTCAGACCCTCTAACACATGCTAGAATTAGTGACTTCACAGACTGATCTGGTAATTAAACCCACACAAACACAGTGGACTTCTAAAACCAGACATGTTAAGACTCACTGAGTTCCTCTCTTAATTCCTTTGACATGAGGTTCTGTAGATGGATTGTTATAATTTCTGACATTTGCATCTTTACTATATCAGGCAGTTGGAACAATAGAATGATGGAATTAAATGGTTGGTTTTCATAGATTTCAATGAAAAAAACAAAACTAGTTGGTTTACATGTTGTGTCATTTTTGCTATAGTCTGACTTCAGGTTTGTAGTTGTGGTTGAATTTGTCATCAGGACACTCTTTCAAATACTTATTTGGCTTTTAAAGAACCTCTAATAATTTCTAGATATATTTGTTTTTAAATAATCGACATAGTCAAATAGGACTACTAACTTCTCAGTTGTGTAGATGGTTCATAAAAGTCACCCAGAAAACAATTTGCATCTTTAAACCAATTCTTTACGTGAGAAAAAAAATGAGTGCTTTGCAAATTATAGCATTATGCAAAGTACAGATCAGGGAAGAGGGGACTGGTTTCAGACACCTCTAGGAGAACATCTGAATCTGAAACTGGATTGTGAGCCCTGGTCTCACAAGTGAAGGGCCTTTCTCCAAGACGTGGAACCATGAAGAAGTTCTCTCAGCCTAAGGCTGACCTTAAACAGAGGTTTGACCAGAAATAGGCCCTGGTTGGCTAAGGCAGGTGGTATGAATTCAAGTTCAAGTCATGTTGAATTACTGCAGGAATATAAAATTTTGTATCCATAACTTACCTAATATATCCATTGCTTATTTGCCAAGAATCCACTGTTTTAGGGATTTTTTTCTCTATTTTTTTTTAATACAACAAAAAGTAGGTCTGAAGAAAACAGGTCTTCTCACCTTGGGGCATGTGTTTTGGAAATCATCAGCTGTTGGCTTGACAGACCTGCATGCGTTTATGTTTAAAGGCATTTCTGATGGTCATCTTTTTAAATTTGAATAAAGGAGTGCCCCAAGAAGACTTCTTTGTCTTCATTATGGTCTATTCCAGTGCTCAGCATATAGAGCAGGTTTGGCTTTGGTCCTTCTGCTGCCGCCACTGAATGCAACAGTGTTTCCTGTTGATGCATTTTGTTCTCTCCATAGACCAGCTGCCCCCATTCGATGGTGGTGGCCTCCCTGGTGTCAACAAGGCCACTTAGTAAAGTTGGAGACCAGGTTAGCCAGGTTGGAGGAGCTGGGAAAACACATAGACTTCTCAATGCATGGCAGTGCGCGTGAGAATATGTGATCCCACGCGTCCACAAGAAATAAGATACTGCAGAAATGCACAGAAGTTTGTCTTCTCTCCACAACATGAACCAGTCCTTAATCCCCTGCCCCCAGGCATCCGTCTCCCATCAGCATAAACCTTCACATCACGTCATTTGTAGATGAGCCGGATGTTTTTTAAAAACACTTGATAGTACCAACTAATTACAATTTCTAAAGATGAGAATATTAGAAACGTCACACCATCCTCCCTATTCTGGATCTCATTCTGCCACCTATATTAGAAAACTATTATAAAATAAACACCCAAGAAGGACATGTGGAACATTTTATGTGGTTACTCCTCTTAACATACGTGCTGTTGCTTTCCAATACTTTAATTTTAACTCACAATTTAGACATTTTAATTGCTTTTACAGTCAATATTTATCCATATTTACTATGTTCTTGCTAATAATTCCTTTTCTCATCGAGGAGGTTTCTTCAAATTTGTTCTCCTTCTTCTTGAAGTGCTTACTTTTAGGAGTAATTTTAGTGAGGATTTATTGGTAAAAACACTCAACATTTTGTGAGTGTGTGTGTGGAAAAAAGGTCTGGAAAAATGCATGACATTTGAAATATAGTTTTACAGTGTATTCAAGACTAGTTAGGCAATTATGTTTTCTAACAAATTGAAAATATTTCAGTTTTCTGCCCTTAAAAAGTTAGCTGTCAGCCTGTCATTGCACTGTAGGTGATCTATCTGTTCTTTGCTCTTTCTTCCCTCTCTTTTTTTTTTGAAAACTTTTTTCTATATATCATAAATTTTACCCATTTTTAGCGTACACTCAATGAATTATTATATACACACTTGTACAGACATCAACACGATCTAATTTTAGAATGCATCTATCACCCTAAAAAGAAAATTTATATCTATTTACAGGAACTCCCCAATCCTGCACCCTGCTCTAGGTAATTACTAATCTACGTCTGTCTCTATGTTTTCTTTTTTGTATATTTTATATAAATGGAATCACACCATGTGTGTTGTTTTGTTGCTGGCTTCTTTTGCTGAGTGTGATGTTTTTGAAGTTCACCCATGTTGCATTTCATATACTCATATCGCCCAATATTTCCCTTTGTGTGGCTACGTCACATTTGGTTTATCCTTTTAACCAGTTAGTGGGCAGTCAGGCTGTTTCCATTTTTTGTTTATTATATACAAGCTGCTGTGAACATTTGTGTACCAGTTTTTGTGTGGACGTATATTTTTCTTTTTCTTGGCTATATACCTAGGAGTCAAGTTCCTGGGTCATAGAGTTAGTCCACATTTTAAAAAACTACCAAACTGTTCTCCAGAGTAACTGCATCATTTTACATTCCCATGAGTAATGCATGAGGGTCCCAATTTCTCCACATCTTTTCCAATGCTGGTCATTTTCTTCTTCCTTTATTACAGCCATTAGAGTGGGTGACAAATGGTGTCTCATTACGGTTTGATTTGCATTTCCCTAATGGCTAATGATGTTGAGAATCTTTTCATGTGCTGATTGGCCATTTGTATATATTCTTTGGAAAAATGTCTATTCAACTCCTTTGCCTATTTTAAATTGAGTTATCTGTCTTTTTATGTTGAGTTACAAGGTTTTTTTTAAAAAACATATACTCTGAATTCAAGTCCATTATCACTTATATGCCTTGAAATACTTTCTCCCAGTCTGTGTGTTGTCTTTTCACTTTCTTGATGGTGTCTTTTGAAGCACAAAGTTTTCAGTTTTAAGTTCATTTTATCTATTTTTAATTTTGTCACTTGTGTTATTGGTATCATATCCAAGAAATCATTGCATAAACCAAGGTCATGAAGACTTAATTTCTATTTTTTTCTAAGAATTATAAACTTTTAACTCTTACATTTAGGTCTGTGATGCATTTTGAGTTAAGTTTTGTGCATGGTGTGAGGTAGGGGTCCATATGCTTTTTGTATATAGATGTCCAATTGCCACAGCATCATTTGTTTAAAGCAATACAGAGCTTAAAGGGGGTCATTTTTTTTTCACTGGTGCTCTGTGGCATTACTGTTGCAGCTGGCATGGAGATTAGCATCTAGGGAGTTTAATAGGGAGTATTCTGTGGATTAATACTATCAGAGAAGAGAGAGAAGCAGGATTTGACAGAGGAATGAGTTGGGCTGTGATGTAGGTATAGTAAAGTCTCTAGCTGATCCCATGGGTAGCTCTGAAGCTGGAATGGTCTTTCAAAGTTGTCTTGAAGGGACAGCCTCTCCACCCTCCACATTAGCCAATCATTGGGTTCAGGCCATCTCCAGAAAGGAGGCATGATCTGGGCAAGATGGATCTCTTTAGTAGTGAAATTTCTAGACAGGCTGACAACTATGCGTTGTCAGCCAGCAACATACTCATCAGCTGGGAGAAAAGCTCCTTCAGACCTAAATGGGGGTTCTGGGGAGGGCAGCACAGCCTCCAACAAAATCATCATGATGTAGTGAAAATCAAGTGTGGATTTATTTAAATTCCTCTTGCTTGGTAGTGTCATTTGAGGATTTGTGTGTTTTATCAATTCTGGAAAATTCTCATTCATTAGCTTTAGAATATGACCTGTACCCAATTCTCTCTGATATTAGATTTATATTAATCCTTTTCTTTCTGTCTCTTAGTCTCTAAATCATACTTCCTGATCATTAGACATGCTTATTTTATATTGTAATTTATAATTCAGATTTCTGCAGTCTTCGCAAGTGTGATTCTGGTAGTGGTTGTTTCCTCTGTCTTTCTCACAAGGTAGTTGTTTCTTGTGTGTTCTGTGATTTTTTTATTATAAGCTCATATTTTTAGAAATTTTATCTGTGAAAAAACTTTCAGGCCTGGGTTTAAGTTACATTCCTCCAGAGAGCTTTTGCATTTCTCAGTATTGGTTAATGATTCCCAAGCAATATAACCTTTTTAATTATTTTTCTAGTTTGTCCATTGAGGAAGTCATCTCAGGGATCCTAGCTTTATGAGACATTGTTTTTTCTGATTTTAGACCTTGCATAGGCATCAGGGTTTTGCATCCTGTGCACTAAATATTGTCCGTCTAAACCCAACTCTGGGCTGTCAGAGATCCATGATTCCCCCTAGAATAATTCCTCAGAATTCCTGTCATTTTTATCTACAAGATACATTTCGAAACTCTGTACTTCTTCATCTCCTCTGTTACCATCAAAACCATCTCTTACATTTTTACAAAGATGACTGCAATGTCCTCCTTACTGTTCTCTCCACTTTTCATCATGCGCACATTCCCCCAATCTATTCTCCGCACTGCATCCAAAGCAATCATTCTAAACCAAATTAGGTTATGTCACTTAACCTTTTAATGACTCAATCACACAATAAAATTAATCCCAAATAAATTCCAAAATTCTGACCATGACATACAAAAGCCTGAGTTAGCTGACCCGTGACTATCTCAACATCCCCACAGGCAGTGTGGTCCAGACACTCTGGGATCTCTTGTTGATCAGGAAGGCCAAGCTCCACAAGCCTCTGGGAGTTTGCACATGCTCTTCCCTCTGCATGTATAGTAAACCAAGTAAACTATGTGACCCCCTCCCAGTGATAGAAGACATCAGGTCCAAGGCTCTGGGGTCCTCCAGCACGGCAGCCTCCACAGGTCTACACTGACCACTACACTGGGCGTGCCTCTGTAAGGAACACAAGAAGCTACTTGCAGCTTTATCCACACACTCGTCTGTATCATTACCACTTACATCTTTGGCACTGCTTGTGTATGAGAACCCAGTAAACTCAAGGGAAGCAATTAAGTCACGTCTGAGTCATGATTCTTGCCGGTCTTCAAACCCATTTCATACCTTTGCATTTCCCCTGGAATATTGTTCTCTACATGTCTTCCATGGCAGATCCTTTCCCATCCCTGAGGAATCAGCTTAGCTTTCCTTTCTAAGAAGACTTTCTTGTTCAAAACACATTTTCTCTATCACTGCACCCTGAACTTCTTGGTACTTACCACAGTTACACACACATACATGGTTACTTGGGTAGTATGGATAACTCTTGGTCTCAAAACATGGGTATAGGAAATATTTCATTTTTAAAAAATATTTAATTTTTTTTAAATTAATTTAATTTCACTGGCAAACCCCTTGAGGAACCAGTTACATGTCAGCAGAGGTCAACCTATCATGTCCATCACCCAAGCCCACGTGGTTGCTTTCATCAACTGTGGTTCTGCTCCTTCCAGGATGGTGGAAGCATTCAATGCCTCATCTGCATCTGCTGTGCACAAGCTGGAAAGGCACCTCCTGACCCAGGTGGAGATTGTGGCTCTGGAGCCGACAGCTCTGGCTGTGGCTTCCTGAATCTATGGCCTCAGAGGCAGCAGCTCTTCCGGTGGCCCAGTTCTGGGCTGTGGGATTGGGAGTTGGTCCTGAAAGCTCAATTCAAGTATATTTCTTCATCTCCCCACCCCACATTCTCTCAGCCACCTGTATGGTTAGTACACACCATAGCCTGTGTGGCCTTTGTTGCTCTTGTGAAAGAACCAACATACATATCACCCGTGACGGGCCCGAGACACAAGAATATTTGACAAGATAGTGATTCCTGGTGGTGGGGTGCAGTGACCCAGGAACATCGTGTAACTGCTTTCATCTGACATCCCACGCACTCTCTTTGGATACTGCCAGGGACCAGGGACCCTGCCAGCCCCTTGTGTATGGCACACGGCCCATCCCTTCTCACCTGCATGCTCTTTGCTCAATGACACTTGCAGGCACCTTTCTTGATCTCCTCCCACTGAGGGGCAATTAGTTTAATTTGTTAGTTGTTTAAGCTTCAGGAAAACAAGAATCAGAAGAGAAATGACTTGATGCTTTTGTTTGGGTCTCAAAATACAAACACACGCTCCAGGTGTAAGGCAGTCTGAGAATCCTTCATGGAGAGGAAGTAAGGTGGGCCACAAAGTATAGCCCAAGAGTCTTCCACATCTGTTTATTCTCTCAGCCTGCAGACTCTAAATCCAATGAAGAAAGCGAGCAAGTTTGTTTCATTTAATGCCGAACACACTCTTATAAAATTGTAGACTACCAGTATTGGTTGAATGCATGTTTTCTCTATTGCATTATGGTTTTAAAAGTCTTTATCCGGGGCCAGCCCCGTGGCTTAGCGGTTAAGTGCGCGCACTCCACTACTGGCGGCCTGGTTCAGGTCCCAGGCGTGCACCGATGCACTGCTTCTCCAGCCATGCTGAGGCGGCATCCCACATACAGCAACTAGAAGGATGTGCAACTATGATGTGCAACTATCTACTGGGGCTTTGGGGAATAAAAGGAGGAGGATTGGCAATAGATGTTAGCTCAGAGCTGGTCTTCCTCAGCAAAAAGAGGAGGATTGCCATGGATATTAGCTCAGGGCTGATCTTCCTCACAAAAAAAAAAAAAAATAGTCTTTGACGCAAGATTATGTAGATTTTCATCTATATTTTCATTGGGGAGAAGTATATATTTATGTGCATGAGCGGAGATATATTTAACATGTTAGTTTACTTGGAGTGAATTTTTCCTTATGATATGATAAAGGATCTATCTTGTTTTTTTTTCCCCTCAAAACAATTACTCCAGAACTAGTTTTGAATATTCTCTCTGTTGTATAAGGAAAACTCCCACCATAATAAATGGGGTGAACACACTTTGCGTAAACAACTTCAGGGTTGTGTTATTGTGAAGTCAATAAAAATCAATAACTTTCAGTCTGTACTAACACAAAAGGTACAAAAGTAAAGAACAGTGAAATTTATATTATCTATAATGGGCCATAGTACAAACCAAGAAAGTTCTAAAAATTCACACACATTATTTCTTCTATTTGTCCCTAGCCACCTTCCATTAAAAACAAATAAACCCCAGAAGATCAGAACTCAATTTTGCATTTGAGAATTGCGGCTGGCCAGAGAATGGGTTCCAATATCCAAATGGGTTATACTGGATTTTGCAATATCTTGGGAGCAGAATATCTTGGATGTGTACTGTACCACGTTCACACACATTCTAAGGTATGACATTTTGAGATTTCAAGCTATTTTTAAATAACCTGTCAATTATCTTACCAATAGTATACTTTTAAAAATTATTGGACCTTTATATAATTTTAACATCTCTTAGCGTTACTTGTATTATTCATATGTCGAAATGTATTCTTCAGTATTCTGAGAGGAGATGTAGGAAGGGAGACGCTGGTGGGAGGAGGGGTTGGCTCCAAGGACAGGCAAGATTTTCAGCTGCCTGGAAGGTTCAAGAGAACAGTTGTGTGCTTTTCATTCTGGTACAAACCTTGAATCTCTGCACTGGGAGAGAAGGTGGGAAAATGAAGAATATCCCTAATTACTTTTCCATTGGCAAACTTGCTTTCTTCTGGCAGCAGAGCACAATTTGGCATATATTTAAAAATAGAGTTTCTTTAGCTTTGCAGTTAATGGAAATTCTTCCCACATCCTGCAAATAGATTGACTTCTGGTATTTAGTGATGATGCAAAATTTCATCACTTTTGTTGCTTTCATAAGTAGTTTAGTGCAAAGTCAGTTTTGAGGACATTAGAATTAGTTATATGTAGGACATCAGTTATATGTAGGACATTAGAAAACTTTCTAAGTTTAAACTAGAAAATATTGTTTCACTTTTGGTAGAAAAGCATATTTTGTATATTCCTTAATAAATGATTTGCTTTCAAATGAGTTATGCAAAATGGAAATGATTTTCTTTTTGAAAATGGGATGCGTATATAGTAGGATAACAGCATTTTTTAGAAACATTTCCCCTAATTTCTTATACTCTATCCTGAGCTAAGAATGTTTTCATTTATTTTGTTAAAACCTCAAGGGGAAAAGAAAAGCTCCATTGGTATTGAAACGAGATTTATAATAAAACAGAATGGATGTAAGTTTTGACACGTTCAACCGCGGACGCATTTCTCTTTCCCTGTGTCCCAACTTTAATCAGGATCCTTTGTTGAACAATGAAAGATGGGCAAAGCACACTATTCTGTAAGCATGTGCACATCCAGACCCTTCATAATATTAGTTAAAATCAATGTGCTGCTTTTTTAATTATTGCTCATGGTACAAAGCAGGGAAGGCTCATTTAGGAATGGATCAATATTGGAAAGGGATTGGTAGATGGCAGAGCAGTACATCAGGCTGCTTGATGTAAAAATCATTGGGTCTGTGCTGTGGTGGTTTAGGGTTATCAGTCTGGTTAGCCTCCAGCTGGCTGGGGGGCACCATAATAGGTGAACCTTCCACGAACCACGCTCCTTGCTGGGGCGCTCCTCAAGGAGCTGCTGCCTGGTATACTGCAGCACACACATCTTCAAAAAATAGACAATGAGAAAACGTACCTCCGCCTGGTGTGCATTGATCACGTGCAGCAAAGTTTGGTCTTGCGCAGGGGAGTCATTTTCTTTATTCCTCTTTGGGAAATTTTTCGTAAAGTTTTTCTGAATGTGACATAGGTGTGCGAATGTGCAGCCAGCTCTTCAGTAGGAGTGTGTGTATAAGGAGGAGAAAAGTGAGAGAGGAGCCTGGAGTGGGAGGACAGAGAGAAATTTCAATCTCAGGCAGAGCCAATATGGCCTGACCACATCGACAGCAGCCAGAACTTCTCCTGCTGGCTTTTGTCTCACACATTCACACTGAAAGATTTCTGAAGAAAACAAAACACTCCGAGAATGTACAAGCTGCAGCAACTTCAATACTGCACGTCCACAAGGCAGTTTTTCTAAATCTGCCCATATTAACAAACAACTCTTTTCTAATGGAGACCAGATGATAGAGTCACTGGTATTGCTGAGTTGTTTCAGATAAGTAGTGGATTATGCCACATTTTCACCTGTTTGATGATTATTGTTTTAAATTAGTGACATATGGTTTAGAGAATAATTTTATTAGTCCATTAGACTGTGCATTCAGAAGGACGACGTGTTGCTTTGACAAGAAGTGGACAGAGGAAGTGGAGTGAGGCTCGGTGATGATGGCAGAGCTGCATTCACAATGACGGCCTCGCTCCATTCATGTCCTGCCTATGGTGAGGCTGCTGAGCTGGGCGGTGCCCTGGAGCAGTGTCTGGAGGATGCTCACCTGCATGGGCACCGGGCCTCCACCTACATCCTCACCGGCTGTGCTCAGCCATCAAAGGGATTGATTTCTGGTCACCACTGACCCAGGCCTGATTGGCAAATCTTCTATTTTTTTACATTTTAATGATCGCCTGCTGTTTATTTCAATTTATTTTTCCTTAACGAATCATTTGGCTGGTCAAATAGTCTGATGTTGACTCCTGGCCAACATTAGAAGTAATTTTTTAAAAATTAAGATAATAGGGCTGGCCCAGTCGCTTAGCGGTTAAGTGCACGCGCTCCCCTGCTGGCGGCCGGGGTTCGGATCCTGGGCGCACACCGACGCACCACTTCTCCAGCCATGCTGAGGCCGCGCCCCACATATAGCAACTGGAAGGAAGTGCAGCTATGACATACAACTATCTACTGGGGCTTTAGGGGAAAAAATAAATAAAATTATAAAAAAAAAAACAGAAACTTAAAAAGAAAATTAAGATAACAAAGCCAGGTATTTGAGCAAAATAAAAAAATCATAAACCCCTGAAAGAAAATTTTATCCACACATACACACAATTTTTGAAATGTGTGATGAAAGCATCAACATGCTATATTTCATAAGTTCACATTAAGCAGTGAAATGCAAAGAGGATTTATATCAGCCTTGGCAAAAGATATAAATGAATATGAGCAAATAAAAGAAAACACAGGAATAAAACTGTAGCTGTGATCCTCCCTTATGGGACCCTAGTATATGACATAAAATATAAAAGTTAAATGCATAGATTAATTAAGATCTGCTTAATCAGTTTAAAAAAGATGCTTTGTCTTTCAAAAATTTCATCAGAAGGTGCATTTACATGCTGAGCTCCGCAAATGCATGTGCCTACTCATGTTAGAAATGGGTGTTCTCCCTTCCACTCTCTCTCTCTCTCTCAATCTCTCTTTCTGTCTCCATCTGTCTCTGTCTCTCTCTAGCTCGCTCTCTCTCTCTTTTTCTCTTTGTCCCAGCTGTATTTAATTTTAATTTCTATTTTTATTTTAGATGCCTGGTTGTTTCTTTTCTTGCATGTATGCAACCTCACTCTTCCTTTTAATTAATCTAAGCACTTACTTTGGGAAAAGAGTATCAACCTGATTGGCCTTTCAGCCCAGATCTGAAGTGGAATGGGTTGGATCCACTCCCCACACAGTGATAAAATGTTGACCTATCTTTTTTTTAGAAATATTTTCATGAATACCAGGTGTTATATCAGAGTCTATTCCGAGTGAAGGTAGAATATGAAAGCATCACCAAATCTTTATAAAAGCTTGGTGGGAGAGGCTGGCCTGGTGGCATAGTGGTTAAGTATGTGCACTCTGCTTCAGTGGCCCAGGGTTCACAGGCCCAGATCCTGGGCACGGACCTATGCACTGTTCACCAAGCCATGCTGGAAGATTGCCACAGATGTTAGCTCAAAGTCGATCTTCCGCACCGAAAAAAAAAAAAAAGCTCGATGGGAAAACACTTGTATTGAGTTGAGTTTACATAGTGGAAAAGAAAAAGGGAAAAAATAGGTGGCAGAAGCCATCACATTCATGATAGGTTTTGGAACAAAACACCAAACACCAAACACAGTAAAAGAGGCATAATTCTGCCAATCAGAATTATTAGAGCAACAAATTTGAAGGAAATTGAATAAGGTCATTTATACATGACATATTTGCAAAATTAATTACTTGTCATCCAACATTTATTGAGTGCCAACTACCAGTGAAGCATTATAGCATCCTGGCAGTACCTGCGGCTGACAAGCTAGTGAAATTTCCACCATACAAAAGATGATTTCTTACTTACATTTCCTACATCTGCTGAAGTAAGATAACACAAAAGTAGTCCTGCTACAAATCCCTAGAAGTGTTAGATAAAATTATTTTAATTGCGATGCTATCTTACAAATAAGAAGGAGACTCTCCAGGTGCTAGCAAGAAGAAAGAACTGAAAATTGAGACATTCACATGAGAGCTGCTTCTGGTACCCATTATGGTGGCGGTGGTGATGGCAGAGGTGGTGCAGGTGGAGGTGGTGGTGAAGATGGTAATGATGGAGGTGGTGGAGGTGGAGGTGGTGGTGGACAGTGATGATGGTGGAGGTGGTGCAGGTGGAGGTGGTGGTGAAGATGGTAATGATGGAGGTGGTGGAGGTGGAGGTGGTGGTGGAGTGATGATGGTGGAGATGGTGGAGGTGGAGGTGATGATGGACAGTGATGATGGTGGAGGTGGTGCAGGTGGAGGTGGTGGTGAAGATGGTAATGATGGAGGTGGTGGAGGTGGAGGTGATGGTGGACAGTGATGATGGTGGAGGTGGTGGAGGTGGAGGTGGTGGTGAAGATGGTAATGATGGAGGTGGTGGAGGTGGAGGTGATGGTGGACAGTGATGACGATGGAGGTGGTGCAGGTGGAGGTGGTGGTGAAGATGGTAATGATGGAGGTGGTGTAGGTGGAGGTGATGGTGGACAGTGATGATGGTGGAGGTGGTGGAGGTGGAGGTGATGGTGAAGATGGTAATGATGGAGGTGGTGGAGGTGGAGGTGATGGTGGACAGTGATGATGGTGGAGGTGGTGGAGGTGGAGGTGATGGTGAAGATGGTAATGATGGAGGTGGTGGAGGTGGAGGTGATGGTGGACAGTGATGATGGTGGAGGTGAAAGTGATGGTGGACGTGATGATGGTGGAGGTGGTGGAGGTGGAGGTGTTGGTGAAGATGGTAATGATGGAGGTGGAGGTGATGGTGGACGTGATTATTATGCATGTTTCGTTGCCTGTGAAGACACAGAAGATGAAGTCTTTAGCATTCCATGATGGGGAGTTGGAACTGAGGCAATTGCTTTTGCCAGAGGCCTCAAAAGGTTACAATATTAGTAAAAGTATTCGCCAGAGAAAAGGTCATCAATTTACTCAGAGGAACCAAAAGGAAGTTTTCTGCTTCTTCACCTTTCTGTGGGTGAAAACCAAACAAAAGATTCTCCCAAGAATTTGAAACTGTGGATCTACATTTCTCATGGAGTGGACATTTGCATTTACTCTACTCACTGAGTTGAGAAAATATCATGATAATTGATGCTCGTAATAATAACTTGATATGATCAAATAAAAAAATCTTTATGGAATACATTGGCACAATCCAGACTATAAGTAATGGGTACAGAAAAAACAAGCCCTTTTAAAGATGAAAATACAGTCAAAATTGAAAAACTCACTAGAAACCAATATAACACAGCAAAATCCCAGAAGACACAACTAATGACATTTAAAAAATCTATAAATAATTCTAAATAATAAAGTAATAATCAGAAGTGACATTTAAAATAACTCTGTTCAAAAGAAGATTCCACTCTCATCACTTCCATTCAACATTATACTGTAGATTCTAGGCAAAAAAATAAATAAATAAAATGCATCCATATGGGAAAGTATGAAATAAAACTGTGAGGACAACATGACCATCTATGTAGAAAATCCAGTGGATTCTACCAATAAGCAACTGGAACAGACAAGTGATTTTATTAAGGTGGCAGCAAAAGATAAATATAAAAAAATCCATTGAATTTCTATATACTAGCAATGAATAATTGACAATTGAAATAAAAAATATAATTTACAATAGGATAAAAAATTAAGAAATTTTGAAGGATAAATTTGACACAAGATGCACAATATCTGTGCACTGAAAAAACTGCTGAAAGGAATTATAAAATATTTTTGAAATGGAGAGTTATACAATGTTTATGCATCAGAAGATTGAATAGTGTTATGAGTTCGATTCTCCTCAAATCAATTTATAGATTCAACACATTGCCAATAAAAATACCATCAGGCTTTGTTTAGGAATTGAAAAGTTGAAAAACTGATTCTAAAATTCATATGGAAATGCATAGGACCTAGAACAGCCAAAGCAACTTTTGAAAAGAAAAATAGAAATGCCAGCATTAACTGATTTCAAGTCTTGTTATAAAGCTACTTTAATGAAGACAGTATAGTACTCTTGTCGAGATAGACAGATAATCAACAGAACAGAATAATTGCACCATATAAACAAAACCAACTCTAAATGAATCATAGACCTAAAATCAACAGGACAGAATACCTGTAACATAAAAAAACTAACTCTAAATGAATCATAGACTTAAATTTAAAACGTAATACTCTAAAGTTTCTAGAAGAAAACAGAAGAAAATCTTTGCACCTTGGGTTAGGCAAATTATTCATAGATATTACAGCAAATTCATGATCCATAGAAGAAAAAAATTATAATATTGGATTTCCTCAAAATTAAGAACTTTTTCTCTTTGAAAGACAATACTAAGAATATAAAAAAAAACCAAGTCACAGGCTGGGAGAAAATATTTGCAGAGCATATATCTGATAAGAAAAATTTACATCTAGAGATATAAAGAATTCATAGGAAAACAAACAGCCAAATTTAAAATATGGGTAAAAGATTCAAATAGACAGTTCATCAAAGAAGACATACAGATAACAAATAAGCACATGAAAAGATGCTTGATATCATTAGCCATTAGGTAAATGCAAATTAAAATGATAAGCAGATACCATTACATGCCTATTAAAATGGCTACAATTGAAAGATTGACCATACCAAGTGTTGGTGAGGATGTAGGGGATCTGGAACTCTCATACACTAATTATGGGAATGTAAAATGGTACATCCACTTTGGAAAACAGTTGGGCAGCTTCTTAAAAATGTAGGTTGGGGACAGCCCAGTGGCGTAGTGGTTAAGTTTGCGTGCCCCTCTGTGGCAGCCCAGGTTCATGGGTTTGGATCCGGGTGCAGACCTACACACTGCTCATCAAGCCATGCTGTGGCAGCATCCCACATACCAAAAATAGAGGAAGATTGGCACAGACGTTAGCACAGCAACAGTCTTTCTCAAGCAAAAAGAGGAATATTGGCAACAGATGTTAGCTCTGAGTCAATCTTCTTCACCAAAAAAAAAAAAAAAAAGAAAGAAAAAGAAAATTAGGTGTATATCTATAATCTGATTCAGGTATTCTATACTTAGGCATTTACCCAGGAGAAAGAAAGCATATGCACTTACAAATACTTATATGTGAACATTCATAGCAGCTTTATCTGTAATAACCAAAAACTGAAACCAACCCAAATGTCCACTAAAGAGTGTTAAATCTATACAAACAATTACTATTTAACAATAAAAGCAATAAACTGTTGATAAATCAACATGGAAGAATGTCAAAATGATTATGTTGACTGGAAGAAGTCAAACACAAAAAGAGCATTCTTGTATCACTTTCTTCTTACTGCTGTAACAAATAGCAGACAGGGTGACTTAAAGCAACACAAATGTCTTGTCTTACGGTTCTGAAGATCAGAAGCCTAACATGGGGCTCACTGGGCTCAAATCAAGGTGTCAGCAGGATTGTGTTCTTCTGGAGGTGGTGGGACAGAATCATTTTCTTGCCTTTCCAGCTTCTAGAGGCTGCTGCATTCCTTGGCTCACAGCCGCATAGCTCCAACCTCTGCTTCTGTTGTCACATCTTCTCTGACTCTGGCCCTCCTTCCTCCCTTTGTGGTGACACTGAAACAATAGGGTGACTCAGGAAAATCCCCCGTGTCAAGGTCCTTAACTTAATCACACCTGCAAAGTCCCTTTTGCCATGTGAGGTGACATATTTACAGATTCTGGGGATTAGGACACGGATTCCTTTGGAAGCCATTATTCTACTACCACAAAACTATACGATCCCATTTACATAAAATTCTAGAAAAGGCAAAAGAATCTGAAGTGACAGGAAGCAGATTAGTGCTTGTCTGTAGTGGGAGAGGAGACACAGAGGGGCAGTGGGAGGCATGAGAGGAGGGAGCTGGAGGTGATCCATATCCTCACTGTCTTGATTGTGCTGATGCTTTCATGGGGGTACACACGTCAAAACTTATCAGATAGTACAATTGAAAAGTGTGCAGTGTGTCGTATGCCAATGACACCTCAAAAACGTAAAATAAGTGTTCTGATCTAAAACATAGGAAAATCAATCATTAATAAATCAATAAACTTTTAGGAAAAAAAGAAGATACAGAAAAGAATAAAAACTTCTAGGAATAAATAATAAGTTAATTAAAACGGAATAAAAATTCAATGGCAAGATTAAATATCAAGTTAGACAAAGCTAAAAAGAGAATTAAGAATTTCAAATTATGGCATTGAGAAATCACAGTAGACAGTAAACAGCACAAAGAGGAGAAAGTCAGAAAATATTACAAGAGGTTAAAAGATGTGAATATAAGAAGGAAAAAGCCCAATTCATAGCCAAAACAGAAGAGTGAGAATGGGAAAGAGGCAACATTTGGATGCATAAGGACACAAACCTTAGATTTAAGAAGTATAGTAAGTCCACGGAAAGATCAGGAAAGTAAATCCACAGCAAGACACATCATAACAAAACCACAGAAGCTTGAAATTAAAATAGAGTGATAAAGGGGCTGGCTTGGTGGCGTAGTGGTTAAGTTCTCATGCTCCGCTTAGGCGGCCAGGGTTGGCAGGTTCGGATCCCGGGCACGGACCAATGCACCACTTGTTGAGCCATGCTGTGGCGGCGTCCCATATAAAGTAAGGGAAGATGGGCACAGATGTTAGCCCAGGGCCAGTCTTCCTCAGCAAAAAGAAGAGGATTGGTGACAGATGTTAGCTCAGGGCTGATCTTCCTCACACACACACAAAATAGAGTCATAAAGCAGTCAGAGAGGAGAGCTCTATGAAGAACAGTAATTAGACAAATACTTCTCCACAGAGACAAGAGGAGGCAAAATGTAGGATAGGAAATTTAACTATAAAATAATAATTTTATACACAGTGAAAAGGGTGAGAGAGAAAAAAGAACTTACTGCAAAAAGGCTGAGAGAATCTATTTCTCACAGATTTGAATGATGGAACCACTGAACACATGCTGCAGGAGGACGGAAACCAGACCTAGAAGAATAGCTAGGGTTCACAAAGAAGTAGCAATTAAAGAAAAACGGTAAATATGTGAATAGAGCTAATGGGTATCAACAGCATAAAACAATAACAAAAGCAATTACTAAGTTTAGGAGTATCTAAACAAGATAGAACTGAAATACCAGAAAAAATACCACAGAATAAGGAAAGACGCTCTCTGAAACCAGAATAATTGTTCAGGAGAAAAATAAAGACATTAATTTTAGATTTTGCTAATCACAAATATGTGAAAAATGCTAATTGTTACTTCTAAAGGTTACAAAAGTGATGAATTTATTTTAAAAGAATAGAAGAAAAAAAGAATAGCAAAATGTAATCATCCAAAAGAAAACAGGAAAGAATGCAAAGAAGCAAAGGAATAAAAAATAAAAATGACCAAATAAGAAAATTGAAAGAAGCTCAACTATATTAGTCGCAGCAAATGTAAACGGACTTGGTTTATCAATTGGTAAGACCAACTCTCCAACTGGATCTTTTAAAAGTTCAGCTATATGCTATTTAAAAGAGACGTAAATAAAGCATAATGACTCAGAAAATTGATAGAGAAGAAAAAATGTGCACTAGTGTCTGTCATAACTATATTAATATCGCAGAGTATACTTTAACAAGGACTCGTAAAAGGCTGACAAGTTTCAGTAGAGAAAGGCTTAGTAAGATCTATCCAATCTGATCAGCTTTGTATCTAAGCACACAGCTTAAAGGCAAACATCAGAAGAAGAATTGCAGGAAGAAATTGACAAAAATGGTAATCACCAACATGTCAAAATTTCTATGTGGCAGATAAACAGTAATTATAAGAAAATAGAGACTTAAATGTAAATATTAGAATAAAAGAAAGAACACTAATTAGCTTAGTAACCAAGCCAAGAAGTTGAAATGATAACAGAGTAAACCTAAAAGGGTGAAAGTAAGAAATAATTGACCTAAGACGGGAAATAACTCAATGGGGAACAAAAGTACAATTGAGAGGATCAACGTAACCAAAACCTGGTTCTTTAAAATGAACAATAAAACGGGCAGGTTTGTTTAATAAAGTGAGAAAAGGCTCATAAAATATATATATATATTTGGATTATAAGGGGCGTACATAACTACAGTGGGAAGTTTTAAAAATTATAAGAAAATATTATAGCTCTATGCCATTAATTAATTATACATATAAAGAAATTCATATATGTTCTTTCTATATAAATTCCTTTACGTATGTGAAGTTTTAGCATATATCAACTTTATATATGAAGAACTTTATATATATTATATATGGAACTTTCTATATAGAAAACATCATATAATATGTATTTAAATATGAATTTGATGTAACAATATGTATATATTTTAAGAAAAAAAGGACATTAACAAAACTGACTCAAGCAAAACCAGAATTCTGATTTTCTGTATGTTTAAAATGTTTTATACTTAAAATTTTTAAATTATGTTTAATGACTACTTAAATTATTTTTTGAAAAGATAACCAGAATTTTGGGGGAATGATGCCCAGGTAGATCATAGCAGTGATGCTAAGATCAGTGTGGGGTCTCCTGGAAGGGCAGGGAATTTCAGCCTTGCAGGATAGGGGAATACCAAATCTAAGGTGAGAGGCCGGACAGACAGGACATGAGTCCAGAAAGAAGGCACGTGGAGTTACGCAAAGGCAGGGAGCATTTGCAGGGCCGCAAGTAGTTCTGTTCTGGAGCAATTGTAATACCAGTGGTCGTTTTGAGAGATGGACCTGGAATGTGGTTCCCTCCGAAGGGCTCTATGTGCTGAGGGATTTAGAGGGTGTCCAGGACATACTGAAGAGCCAATGTACAGTTTTGGGAAACAGGCATGAAATGCCACGTCCTCCCTGTATCTCGTGATTCCTTCTGTCGCTCTGCCTTTGCTGACTGTCCACTGACTTCTGCTCTGGGAAAATCTGCACTTCCTGTGAGGTTGCCCAGGAACGTGTCCTGGGCTGATTTAACTGCAACACAGGTCTCCTTCCTGCCTGCATGACCACCTGTGGTCTCAGCCCATCTCTCAGACCTGAGCAGGCACCCTGCCCGCTGTACAGGGGGTGTTGCAAGACCCCGAGAAGAGCTAACACCAGTTTATATTCCATAGAGGATCTCGCTTAATGCTTACAACATCCCACGAGCTGGACCCTATTAATATCACTGTTTATCAGGGAGGAGGCGTTCAGTCCCGAAATAAATTGCCCAGGTCACACAAGGATGCAGAGGAGAGATTTGAAACCAGAGAGTGTATGCTCCAGAGCTGCCTGCTTGAAGGGAGACAATACCATTCATCATGGCACTAAATAACCACCTTGTCAATTGGTTGGCTTTATTAGCATTATTTTTTTCCATTTTAGTACATCTCAAGATTTCCAGAGAAAGTTTGTTAGAGTATTGTTTTGAAGTTCTGGTTGAAAAGAAAGTTCGGTTCCACAAAGAAAATTCGAGCTCACTCAGAGCCGACTGGCTTTGTGCCAGTTCGATGTTACACTTGTATCACATGTGGGGCACTGGGTGCTTGAACTTGGTCACTACCTCCATAGCCATATATGCACTGATGAGAGGTATTGAATTGTGAGGAGCAAATCCTACTTCAGACATGTTTAGAGGGGACATTCTCATTATAATTGCATATTGTGAAACTAAGAGAAAAAAAACCTGCTCAAACTGGAACAATTTGAGCAACAGAATAAATAACTTTGTATTGGATTATAACCCAGAGTAAAAAATAAATATTCATGAGTCTATACTGATATAAATAAATGATTGAATAAATTAATAAATGGAGGAGAAGAGACAAATATCCCATTCAGAAGAATTCCAAATAACCTACATCGATGCTCTGTCTAAAGGAGTTGGAAATTAAATCCCCACTCCTTAGGTGAGAGTTGTGCATAATGACTTCCTTGTTAATAGTACTGTATGTAAAGAAGGAAAAATCAGTGAGTTTACAGTGGAGAAACCTGACAACACTGCCTTAGCCTGGTGCTCAAGGTTAACGTCATCAGCGATAAGGCAGTTGATAGGATGGGCCTTCATCTGACGTGGTGGAAACGGTGCCTTCCTGCTGTGGTCTTCCTCCCAAACTCGTGAACCCTAATCATGAAAAGAAACACCAGACAAATTCCAATGGAGGGGCAGCTTGCACTATTGCTGACCTGTACTCCTCAAAACCGTCAAGGATTTGTTATCAGAAAGGAGACAAGGAGAGTCTGAGAAATTGTCACAGCCAAGAGGAAGCTAAGGACACATGATGACTAAGTATAATACAGTGTCTTGGATGGGATCCCGGGACAGAAAAAGGAAGGACGTTAGGGGAAAACTAGGAAAGCTGAAAAAAAGTATCGACTTTAGTTAATAACAACGTATCAATATTGGTTCATTAATTGTAACAAATATACCATATGGATGTAAGATGTTAATAACAGGGAAAACTATATGCAGGGATATATGGGAACACTGTTATCTTTTAAATTTTTCTTTAAATCTGAAACGGTTCTGAGAAATAAAGTCTATTAAAGACAAACAAACAGAAATGGGCTGGACCTAAAATTCACATCATTTTAGAGTTCACCTTAGAACCACTGCCTCTAAGAGAAGTACTTTTATTTCATTTTTTTTTTTATTTTATAGAATTAGTTAAGAAAGGTGCATTGCTAACTTTATCTGCTAGGAAGTTTTAACAATGGCCAAGTAAATTCTCAAATTTGGTTTAAAAACGTTGCTCCCTGGTGGACATCCTCTATACCAGCTGCCATCTGAAAATGAATTTTCCCAGCTTAGTTTTAAGCACCTTGAAAAGGGGAGTTTGTAATGAAAGTGCTGACACAACCTGAACGAGAGTGGTGTGAATGCGTCGCTATAATTTATGATGTCAGCCCACGTTGCGGATGCTTTCTCTATGCATCAGGCTTTGCACAAATAGGAGAGGAAGGTACTACAGTGAATTATTGTGCAATTAATCATCTGACCATGAGGGATTCATTTACTAATTAAAAACGCAAAAAGAGTAAATTGAAATAACCAGTGACTACTAAATCACATCTTCTGGAGTGTCAGCCACGTTCCCATAAATCAGAGTGTGTCAATCAGAGTCATACACATTCGGGTACCTGTACTTCAAGACCACCTAAAACGCTCCTTGTGTGCACAAAGAGTCTCTTCCTAGGCACACAGCAATTTACATATAGAGGAATATGTACCTATATGTCCATTATCTATATATCCAAATCTATATCTATATACAGGCGTACAACTTTGGATTCTAAAAAATAAAAATAGTCAAAGAAAATTAAAACTTGGAATGAAAAGCATTCCTGCACAATCCTCTTTCCCCAGTCAGCCAACACAGTGGACCTGTACGTGATACTTACACCTGGTACTTACACTTGGCACCTTGGTTCTTTTGTTACAGGTAAGCCCCTAGGCATGTTCACTAACCTATTCAACCATTATTTGCATCCTTTTCTGTTTCCTTAGATTATCCATTCTGAATACTCAAATCAGTTACCAGCATAGCAAGACAGAATTAGAAAACTCTACCATTTTCAACATAGTTTTGAAATTTTCTCATGAGGGATTTAGTGAGGCAACAAAGAGGGTCAATGCCAGACAAAACTGACCACGATGTAAAGCTCCAGGTCTTTCTAGAATCTTTGTATTCTCAGTTAGTTCTTTTTCTCCCGTAGGCTAGGAGGGGAGAAATGGAGGGAAGCTGCTCACTTTTTCAGTTCATAGCTTAAGTCCCCCTTTGAGGCAAGTGATGAGAACTTAAATATTTTTATGTTGTGCATAGAAAATTTATGGAACACATTGTCTTATGAAATACAAATAAACCGAAGGGATATTTATGTTCAGGTGTTGTAGAACTCTAGGAAATACTAAGGGAGAATTGGATGGGTGGAATAAGGACCCTTTCATCTTCTCAGATGAATCTTGTTACCTAGAGGAAAACAGCATTTCTCAGATTGAAGAAGGAAAGATGTTAGGGAAATATTTTTAATTATTATTGATTGAAGGTGGAGATAAGTGAGACAATTATATTTTAGTGTTTTTATATTATTTTGAAAGAAATTTTTAACATAAATTCAGAGCACAGGTCTCCCCTAAAGGCAGAGTGTCCTGTGGCATGAATGCTGAAGCCTGGTGCCAGAAGGAGATGTGGTCAGAGTGAGCAAAAGGTATGGAGAGCAGGGCAGCCGGCTACGGAGGTGATTAACAGAGGCGGCGACAGTGATCAGAAGGGTGAGCTCCCGCCCTCGCCGTGTGCGCGGTGACAAACTTGGGGAAAGGACCGTATCGCTTTGAGTCACTATAGAGGCACGGGATAAAAACAGTAATATGCGCTATGTCAGAATATTTGACGCTGATGAAACTATTGTCCGGCAGAAAGCATATGAAGGTGATGCAGTGCCCAGCACATCTGCCGAAGAGCGATGCATGCTCTCAGTGTGATGGAGACAACGTGACCTAAAAATTTACCACGTCCATATTATGTTCCCTTAGGTAAGGTACCCATCAAAGGAGAATTTGGTCAAAATTATGGTACGAGGAAATAAATCTATCAAAACCAAATCAAAGCAGGAGCCCTTTAAAGTCAGTTGTGTTAGAGAACCTCCTCCTGCCCGTTTCTCTTGTGAACTTTCACCATCTAAGAGGCGATGTGATTGGCTTATTCACCTCGCATGTAGTCTGTCTTCCTCCCACTAGAATGCAGGATCCTTGAGGACTAGGATTTGTGTCTGGTCCCCAGCTCCACCCCATGCAGAGAAAAAAATGCCCCAATACATGTTCGGAAAATGGTTAGTTCTTTTGGGTTTTTTTAGAGGCTTCAATAATGCTGTGCGTTCACTTCCATTCCAGCACTTTTAATTTGTCAACGGTAGCATGGTTGAGTGATAATGCGTGTAAAAAAGAAATGAGTCAGGGAAAGACCCTGACTTCCTGGACTCAAACTCTAGCCAGTGTTGAGATCATATGAGTACCTCCGTTACGAGACAGACAGAGAAGGGTGGATGTCAGGGGCCCCTCAGAATTGTCAGTGTCCACACTCTGCTGACCGGCCACTACTCATTGTTGTGCTATAATAAATGCTCTACCGTAGAGTGAGAATAAAACAGGAAGACAACAAAGCATAGAAAGGCTGCCATGGATCCAGTATTTAGTTCAAACTACTCAGAATATCTACATGTGGTCAGCAAACAGATTTATGGGTCAGAAAGTTGGTTACTGGCCTGGCTAGATGGCAGTATCCAGTAATATTACCTAGGTGTTATATTCATTTTTTCCCACTTATAATACCCACAGAAGTGCAAAAACTCTAAAATTGTGAGATCAGGGAAGATTAAATTATATGACCTAAATAATAGCTTCATTTGAAAGTATCTTTAACGATTAGTGTGCTGTCAGAATATGAAACATTTTTAAATAACAGGATTGAAAATAGAAACAGTATAAAATAATATTTATTCTTAAGTGTTGAGAGTTTGGACTATATATATTTATATTCCTTAGGAAAAGACACAGAAAAAGTTTCCTTTTTGCAAACGTAAAGACAGAACTAGTTCTCAAGACGCTGGATTTAACAGGGTCATTGATCACGTTGGGAGATGTATTTTAAAAGTTTGGGAACACTAAGCTTTTTAACTTCAATAGAAGAAATTTGCCTGAGGGTCTTGAAAGGGTTAATATATCTCTTCAATCCTCCCTACCCTCAAAAGAGCAATTTACTCTTTCTCTGCAATACCATTAGGCTCACATTTTCCACTTTCGTGTATTTTCAAATAGTCCCCAAAGGGGTGACTCAATAGATCTAAAAACACTAAAAACCAAACTTATGAAATGCCTTTTAAGCGTAAGTGTACTCTTCATTCCCCCTAAAACACTGGCTCTTCCCAAATGCTCTGTGCATTTCCTCCCCATCTACACATCCAGGGCAGAGTTTCTAAGATAATGCTGACATTCTGGGCAGCACTGTTTAGGAACATTCACGTATTTTTTTCTGAACTGTCAAGGATTGACCCTCCTGATGGTGGTCAGTCACGTGTTACTGTTATGTATCAATTGTAATTTGACCTGATGTGGTTTTATGCCCATTGGTGGCAAACTGTGACAATCATAGCTTGGACATTCTCTACTAGTGCTAAGTTTTCAAATCACATATTTCAAATTTTTGTAATGTCAGTAGCAAATATGGTTTACTATAACAATACAGTTATACTTACCTGCTTCTGTGAAGACTAATATTATTTCTAGCACAATATAAAATACTCTCTTTATTACATTCAGTTGAATTCAGTTCAGTTCAGCAGACCTACTAAGATTGAGAATCTGCTGTGTTTCAAACGCCCCAAGAGTCCTGGGCGTGGAGTTGCCCAGTGCTGGATGGAGGTGGGATCTGAGCACACGGTTAGATGAAGGCAGGAGGATGAACAGTCTCTTTTATATAATGTCAATATTGGCCTTTTTTCTTAATAAACATGATCTAACAGAAAGTGTCATTGTATTTTAAAAACCGGAAAGGAGAACAAAATTTAAAGTATATAGAAATTAAAATAATGAAACAACTGATTAACACAGTGACCATTGCATTAACATTATTTCTCAAAGCAGATGTAACTCTTGTTGTTACGTGATCATCTGTAAAACCCGTTGACAGGTTTTGATTGTAATTCTTTTAAATTGAAGCGGAAAATAGGGAAGTCCAAAATCAAGGCAGCTCGAAAAACCGCTCAGTCTCTGGGCCCACAGTATTTTTACTTTGATGTATAACTGTGGGAAGTTGTCTGCCTGTTTATGTTCCTAGGATTCTTTATCAGGAAAGGGGGTAAAAATTAGCATTTATTGATCACCTGTTATGTTTTAGGTACTATGGTAAACAACTCAGATACATGCTACTTGGTTTAGCAAGATCTCTTGCCTTTTAAGTGAAATAGTGTTCTCCCTAATTTTTATGATAAGAAAATTGAGATTCCAAATGGTCAATAATGTGTACCTTTCCTTAGCAGGTGTCAGTGCTGATGTTGGCAATCCAGGGTTTTTGGTTCAAAAGAGCAAGAAAGAGTAAAATAATTACATTTCTTACCTCTTGTTATGTGACCAAAATAAAAGAAGGGATGCTGGGAGTGCATAATTTTAGGGTGGAATGTTTTATATATTCTTCATGCATAGTATCATGCCTTCAATAGTGTGCTGCATTCTTTAGAAAAGGCAGAAAGACTGGGGCGTCCTGGTGGCATAGTGGTTAATTTCACCGACTCTGCTTTGGCAGAGCGTTCATGGGTTTGGATTCCAGGCACAGGCCTACACACCGCTCATCAAGCCATGCTGTAGCGTTGTTCCATATGCAAAGTGGAAGAAGATTGGCACTGATGTTAGCTCAGGGATAATCTTCCTCAAGCAAAAAGAGGAAGAATGGCAACAGATGTTAGCTCAGGGCTAATCTTCCTCCCAAAACAAAACAAAACAAAACAAAAATGGCAGAAAGACCTAATTAGATATTTGACTATAAAATACTGTCTTTTAATGTTATAGAAATTTAGTTATTGCCGTTAATTTTAGATCTGTATTTTGAGACTATATCCTTTGATTTCATGTTTATAACGTAATATTTTCATTCTCACTGTCATCCATCACTCATTTACACACTTTTTAAAAAAATGCAGAATATTCAGCAACTTAGAGGGTTTGGACTTTCTGATTTCACTCTCTCAGATATCACAAAGCTTTTACTTTATTTTTTGGACAGTTGTAAAGACCTCTTTTCCTTTCATCTTCCTCAATCTTTTATAACCACCACCAACACCAACACCAACAACATCAGCAACACAACACCATAACCACCATCACTCCCATCACCAACACCACCACCAACAGCATCATCACCACCACCACCACCACAACCAACACCACCAACACCATCACTACCACTAAACCATTTAAGTAGCAAGGAGAGGACTTGACCTAACTCTAGAGCTTCATTCTGTATCAAGATGAATTTTCTCCCTTATTTACATATTTTTTCTCTCTACACAGCTCACACTAAACTCATGAGTTGCAAATACGTTTATTATGCATTTACTGTGAATTTTCACTACCTTTTAGTTAAGTGATTTTGCAATGTTGCTTAATCCATTGGGTTTGGTTTGCTTCTCTACAAAATAGAGACTCAAACCTGTCCCTCTTAGCTCTGAAATTAAGATTTGTACTTATCAACTATCCCAACAATATCTCTGTTCTGTGAAGCTATAAATAAAAATTATCCAGTCCATTACAATATCTTCAAACACTTTTAAAGGTATTATTAAAGTACTTTTAAAGAATTTTACTGCACTAAAAGAATGGCCAATCCAATTAATCGATGTAAAATATATTGTCATTTCAAAATTATTATTTGCCTTATATATATGCCCATTTTTGTGATATACTTAACTATAGATTTATTTGGAGTTACTTTTTGAAAAAGAAAGGGAACTTTTTTCTCTTAGCACACATATCTTATCACAGGCATCTCCTACAGCTGATTCATGCACACACATGCACACACACATGCACATCTTGTGTTCTGATAAAGTGTAGATACAGCCAAAGACCACAGGTGTTCACACTTTTAAAAGGTAGCTATTGGCCATGTCTTCCTGATCTAGCTATGAGAAAGGCACACCCTCCTCATGTGTGGCTCTGTAATGGGTCATGTGTACGACCCATGTATGTTATGGCATTTAACCAGTGCTTTAATTCTAATGTAAACCCCAACATATAGCATGTAAATGCATACTGAATTTGCACAGGTAAATTGTATGTTTAGATGAGGTCACTGGAATTTAGCTCTTTCATTTGCGTCTCTGGAAGAGCCAAGAATACACAGAGGAGTTGTTTAATAGTTATCTGCCATCCCCACTTGTCTTCTAATATGGTGATTTAGATAGAACTCTAATGCATGAGAGCAACTTGTCCCCGGAGCATTTTTCAGAATATAAATTAAGTGATATTATAACAGAAGCCCTCTCTTAGCTCAGCATAATGAATATGAACCATCATGTACTCCTGACCAAGGTCATGGTATGAGAATGAATTACTCTATTAACATCTCTTTTAAGTAGCATTAGTGATAATAAATGAAGAGATTTAATGTAATACTGATAATATTATTCATGCAAAAATAGCATACTTTATCTTGTTAAAACAATTAAAATGTGCTTTGAGGATATTTTACACCACAGAAATATGATGCTGAAGAGTGCTTATTGCATGTTACTGAATACATCAGCATTAGCCAGTAATGCAGATAATCTGATAAAAATCGAAAAGCTGATTTGTATGCTCTGCTAATTCAGGATCATCTTCTTGGCCTTAGGTACTACTCAGATACTGCATAAGATTGCAGCAAGCTTTAGTGGTGATATTAGATTAAATTCAATCCTTTTGCTTATAATTTTTTCAAAGAAATTACATCCACCATTCTTCAGTGTAAACCCTCTTTAGCTGCTAAGCACCATGTAATATTGCATTTTAAGCCTGGTTATTGCTGTTTGCTTCCCAGACATATTTAATCTTTGTTGTCAGCTATAGATCATCTTATTCCAATCATGTAAATCCATAAAAAGCAAAGATCACTAATGTCTTTTGATAGTGACCTTATTCTCAGTACAATATGAAAACTATCTTTCTGCAACTCTCAAATCTAGAATTATTAAGTGAATGAACACGACAGAACCTTTTTATAACATAGCTTGCCATTCAATGGATTAGAGTATTTTATACATAAATCGTTTTCACCATAAGAAAAATTCTAAACAAAAGTAAGTCAGTTAATGTGTATGCGGCTTCCTTTAGTGGTGATGAAGATGTTCTGGAACTAGATGGTGGTGCAGTATACAATAGTATGAAACACTGAATGCCACTGATTTGGACACTTTAAAATGGTTAAAACAGTGAATTTTCTTTTATATGAATTTTAACAAAATAAAAGAAAAAAGTAAGTGCCTTTTGATGTAATTGTAAGGCATGGAAACCATCTCTTTCCCCCATTACCATGACCCACTCTATTATCAGCATCTCACTTGCTTGTTTCCTCCTTACAGGAGTTAAAAATTAGATAGATCTTCATAGACTTTTGAGTGATAGAATCTTCCTTCCCAGGGGGGTTACTAACTGATGTTTCAAAACTTTAGCACCACTTTTTAAGATTACTCTCTTTCACCTCTTCCCAACACTGTTCCCCTCTACCTGGCTACACAGTGCACACAAACATTTTTAGATTTGGCTCAGGAATTATAGTAGTCACAATAAATGCATGCAGGCAAGTGTTGGGTCTAAACAATTTTTCTTAATAGAGGTGAATAATAATGTTGTTATGATTATTTATTATGATTGTTATTTTTATTATTCTTGTAGAAAATTTCATGTGATTTGGAAGAACGATTATCTTTAAAATCTCACAAACATGTCACACTTGGGAAATTCTCCTATTTTAATTAAGAGTACAACATTGGCCGGCCCCGTGGCTTGGCGGTTGGGTGCGCGCGCTCCGCTGCTGGCGGACCGGGTTCGGATCCCGGGCGTGCACAGATGCGCCGATTCTCCGGCCATGCTGGGGCCGGGTCCCGTATACAGCAACTAAGAAGGATGTGCAACTGTGACACACAGCTGTCTACTGGGGCTTTGGGGAAAAAGGAAAAAGGAGGAGGATTGGCAATAGATGTTAGCTCAGAGCCGGTCTTCCTCAGCAAAAAGAGGAGGATTAGCATGGATGTTAGCTTAGGGCTGAACTTCCCCACAAAAAAAAAAAAAAAAAAAAAAAAGAGTACAGCAAAGCCGAGTGAATGGCAGTATCTATCCCATTTCCATCAGCTTTTTAATTATGCTTGGCATGGCCATTTCTACTTGATCCCCCATAAATTTTGCACGTGTAAATGGAGCTGAAGTTTCAAGAGTGAGATCAGGTTTTGCATTCCTGACAAAACACATATTTACATGAATGAGCCTCCTTGACTGTAAGTAATTAGTCCTGGGACAGGAGACTAATGGGATCCTCAGAGGAAGGACTTAAAGCATTAGTTTCTCATATTTATGATTAATGCTTTTCTTATCAGCCTGAGGCCCTGAACAGGATCATGTAAAGCATGTTGAGTTAAATCATTCTTTGTTACAAAATACAGACATTATACCTCAGTGAAGCCCAGAGGAAAATCTCCACTTCCACCTATACCTTCATCAGAAATCAGCAGCTCAGAGCCACTAACATTGCTTTCTATTATTTATACTTTAAATGACTTCCTAAGGATTTGACACACTTAGAATATGCCCTTCCCATTAGCTGTAGGCAAATTACTGTACAGATGTTTGTCTTGGTGTTGTTTTTACAACGGCTTACAATTGCATGGTTCATTACATCCCTGCTTATTCATTTATTTGTTGATAAAGAACTCCCATCGATCATATACAAATAATGTGTCAAAAAAAATTGAAGACTTACAGTGTGCACATTGATTACTGGTGTTTTATTGGATAATGGAATTCATATTTGTCATCAGTAAACTGTAAATGTCCCCTTGGGGGGAATTGCCCAGTTAGGAACCACTGAATTAGACTATTTCAAGAGATTTCCAAACTCTCTCAGTTCCTGGTGCCCTTAATGTCTCAGCAATATTTTCAAATTCCCCAAGACAAAAGAAATAGTTAACAGTTCAGTATATTAGGTAGATCCAAACAACTTCATCAGCATTTACATCCTAACAACTTTGTAGCTGTTTGAAAACATAATAAACATAATGAAAAGAAAAAAATCAAAATTTGATTCCATTCTTCGGTAACCACAAAAATACTAACAGATGGAAGTTCTGCTCCGTCATGCACTGCACATCTTCTCAAATCTTAGCATCAGCTCAGACCCCACCTCCCTCATATCCTATTTACACTGATTTTCATGTGATACTCGCTCCCCAACACAACAACCACCGAAACCCAGCTTCCCGGAAGTATGTCATTGTTGACAAGAATGTAGTACCATCCAATGTGGAAATTCTGAATTACTTCTAGCTTGTGGCTTGCGTGGTATGTGACATATGCCAAGTATCATTGTGTTTCCCTCAAAAATTAAACATATCCCGCAGTGCCCTGGGATGCCTTGGCCCCCATTTTGGGACCTGCAGAACTAAACTATCTCCAAGGTGCCATCCAGGTCTTAGGAACCATGACATTCTGAGCATCACAATGTCCCCATAACCATTTGTGGTGCTATGTTTGCATAGCACCAACAAACAACCATTTGTTGTGTATCTGTGATGGTGCTAGATACTGGGAGTGCCCATATGGACTCCACCTTCAGAGAACTCAGCAGCTTTGTTGGAACCTGCATGCTAGCTATTTTGGTGGAACACATCATGGTCCTGTGAAGGTGTGCCTTAGATGGACAACTCGAGTGGAGGCGAGTGTGGAGGTGTGGCGATGACCCAGGCATGCTGGGGAGACAGCAGATGCTAAACACTGCTGGGTAGGTGGGCAGGCGGCAAACTTCAGGGGGACGAGGTGTCAGAAACAGCTTTCAAGGTGGGCAACTGGGTGACGCCTAGTTGAGGCAAAGAACATAAACAGATGAGCTCGATCTAGTGGAGGCCTGAGAAAAGAGGAAAAAAGGAATTACAGCTCAGGCGTTTCCAGGGTATTCAGGTAAAGTTTGATAGGGTTGAGGACATGCTACTGAAAATATTTACCTTGGTGAATTGGCAAATTCAAGCTGAAGAAATGTGAGAAACAGCAGGTGCAGGAACAACTCTCTCACCTTCCCCTGAGGCAGGTCAGGAGGCCCTCAGGCAAGAGGTGCCCTTCCTATACCCCGAGGAGGGGAACAAACACCCTCATCTCCAAGTCAGAGGGACCAGAGGAGGCGTCAGAAGGGACAGGCCTTGCTAAGTCTCCCCCAGTTCCCTACACTTGACACCAGCTTCCTAAGGGGATCTTCAGATAGGAACGTAAAGCCATGATTGTGAACAAGGTCTCTAGCAAAAGCATTGTAGACAAAAAGAGGAGGATTTGGGATCAGAACCTGTAGAACATTCATGAAACAGAAGGAAAATGGCTGAAGACCAGCTGCTGAGGACGGGAGGAGAGTGGAGGGAGGAGAGCAATGCTGAGTACATTGCACAACACCGATTCCCTCTACTCCCAGAGCCGGGAGGTGGTGGGCGGGGCCCAGACACACCAGCCTGGGTCAGTTCCCAGGCCTGAGGTTTCTCCCCCTAAACTACCATCCTAATATGTCATGTGCTCCAAGAAGTTGAGACAAATTGAGAAGTAAACAGAGATCATTAAATTAAGACCATGGTAGAAAAAAAATTGGAAACAATATAATAGATAGGGATTAATATTGTTCAGAGAGGAATCCCTTGACTGGGCAGGGCCGTGTTCATCTTCCTGGTGCACACTCGGCACCCAGTGCAGCGGCCAAGCGAAACAAAACCTAAATACGCTTTTATCAAATAAGTTAGTTGGCGTCAGATGGCAAGTCAGGTCACAAGTGCTTCCTGTGGATCCTCACAACAAGGCATTAAGAATGTTAACTGTCTTGGGGCCGGCCCCGTGGCTTAGTGGTTAAGTGTGAGCGCTCCACTACTGGTGGCCCAGGTTCAGATCAGGGCGCGCACTGACACACCGCTTGTCTGGCCATGCTGAGGCCGCGTCCCACATACAGCAACTAGAAGGATGTACAACTATGACATACAACTATCTACTGGGGCTTTGGGGGAAAAAAAAAAAGGAGGAAGATTGGCAATAGATGTTAGCTCAGAGCCTGTCTTCCTCAGCAAAAAGAGGAGGATTAGCATGAATGTTAGCTCAGGGCTGATCTTCCTCACAAAAAAAAAAAAAAAGAGAGAGAATGTTAACTGTCTTACTAACACAGGAGCTTGAGGAGGGCGTGCAACTTCCCCCTGGTCACACACAGGAAGGTGCTGGCCAACTCAGCGTGTCTAATTTCAAAATTTATCCTCCTAAGGAGACCACTGGACTGCCCCGAAGGATGACATCCACCTGAGAAGGGGACACAGCTACAACAGGCACTTCACAGGAGAAGAAGGTTGTATGTATTTTAAATGTTCAACCTCTACTATAATAAAAGAAGTCCAAATTTAACTAAAAGGATGATTTTTTAAGGGGTTAAGTACCTAATGAATTTATTTTACAGGAAATGTATAGCCTTGTCAAAGTTGTGCAGAAACATCCACTGTTGGTGAAAATGTTGTAGGGACTGATGTAAGATTTTTAGAGGGTAATTTGGTAATAGGTGTACATCAAGATCTTAAAAATATACATACTCTTAACTTCACAATTCCACTTGTAAAAACATTGTGAAATTTTATCTACAGTGATTTCCAACCCAGTATCACCTATAATCCTAAATTTAAGAAAAAATGAAACCACCTACATGGAATATGGATGATACTTCCACAGGTTCATTAATTGTACAGGCGTTGAAGTCTCATTTACAAGAGGGCTAAATATGCACCCATGATATAATGTTAAGTAGAAAATAAAAGTTAGAAACAATTTGACCTTCGATTTGTGACAAAAAGATTGTCTCTTATGCTGAAGTAAAAGAAAGTTTATACCAAAATCTTGTTAATTATTTTCTTTATCTGTCAACTCTAAGGTGATGGGGGTGTTCTGGGGAGGTCTGAATGGTGGGTGAGAAAATGGAGACAGCAAGTTTAGACCACATTTCTAAGTATTTTGGTAAAGAGCATCTTGGAAAAGAGATGGTATGTTCACTGAAGGGGGGTGCTCATGGTGGAGAGAAAATGTGTGTTTGTTACTGTTGTCATAAGTGATGCCGTGCATGGGGTAATATGTCCTTAGGAGCAAGGCAAGGAATCAGACAGGGACATGCCATGTCGCATCAAGGATGGATAATTATTCCTCCACCCAGCTCCTGAGTCATATAAAAGTAAAAACGGACTATGGATGCCAGAAAAGTCTTTGGGCTCTCACATCTGGCTCCTACAAGCTCAAAGTCCATCAACAGGGTTAAAGGATCCGTAATCTATACTTTCAGCTATTGAGCACAGGGAGAAAAGGGAGGCTTGCTTTGGATAAAGGTAGAAATAGCCAGAACTGTTTTCTATGTTGTGACTATAGTCCAGACAAGGAACAGGGACAATGAGTACGTATGTTCATGCTGAGGTATGAACAACCACACTAAAGAACGATTGAATTAATGGACAAGATCAAAAACTGGTGATTACTTCAAAAAATACTATGGAATTTAATTCTATATCTAAGCATTTTTCAAAATGAAACTATATGAAAGGCAACAAAATGAATAGCGTTTGCTTTTTAGGATAATATCATCTCTACACGAAAAAATAAGAAAAAGTTGGTTAATTCAAGGCCAATTCCCTGTAAGTTCTGTGTGCAATTATCTAAATTGGTTAGGATGGCGAAAGATTGCATATGTACCAGGGATTAATCTGTGAACTGTTACTGAAATATTCTCATTTTTATTATAAAAACAAAGACCTATAGACAGTCTTAGGTTTCAAATATAAGCATGCTTTACTTGTATCACGAAAGAACAAAAATTTTGTCAACAACACACTTCCAGAAGATGATTTGATTTACTAAAATTATCTCTTTAAGAAGATAAAGCAGCTGAATTTCCCTCCGGCATGCCGCACTTTCTAGAGTGGATTTTGAGTCAAAAATCAGGGAGTAAGATATAAAAAATCTCATCCTTCTGAAACCGTTCTGTCCACAGCAGAGGTGGGGGAGAGAAAGACAGAGAGAGAGAGAGAAAGAAGAGGACAGGGGAGGAGGGGAAAAGGGAGGAGAGGAGAGGAACCCACTCACTTCCGTGGTAGAAACCTTAGGTAGAAAGTATAAGGAAAATTAACACTCTTCTGACCGACAGGAGCTTGGGCCTGGGGCTGGGAATTACTTGAAAGGGCTGAGCACTGCTCAGGGATGGCTAGGCTGAGGTCATTGGCATGATATCCAGTCCTACTAGGATGATGCATGGGACCCAACCTTACTCACCCATCTCAGGGGGTCCATGGCCCACGTAACAGAGGCCCAAGGGGAGCCCTCAGCCCTGAGAAGAGGAAAACAGGAAGGTGAGAGGGTAGGAGGACGAGAGCTGAAAGCCTCCTTTACCCGCTCTCCACACACCCATCATTCTCCCTCCTTTCAGTGGGTCTGCTGCTAAAGGTGCTTCATAGGTTTGGTCAATGATGTCAAGGAATTGGGTTTGGCCACAGATAAGTAGCAGTTAGTCCAGAAGCTATTCCTCAATGTAGTGTGTCTCAGATTTTCATCCTAGAGCAACATATCTTTTAAAATTAATACTGTCCAATAAAATCAACTTGAAAACAGAGCAATGTGCTTAATGTACAGTAGATTATAAAACGCTGTGCTCTCGCTTTAGTTCTTTTCCACTTTGTGTATACATTACCTAATACAATCCTGATCCCTTTTTATTTATGGCTTGTTGATTACACGCTCAAGGTGTGCATTTATTCGTACATGAAATGATTCCAACAGAACATGAGAATGCTAAATACATAACACACAAGTGGTGACATTTTTACATTTTTTTATAGTGTCGTGACCTTGGGTCATTCTGACACAAAGGCTGCAGGAGGCAGGAAGGGGTGAATGTGCCGTGATGGCTGAACCGGTTCATTGAACGTCAAGCTGAACACCGACAGTGCAGTTCTGACTGAAAGCAGGTTCTCGGCGATAGAAAAGCAGGAATGCCAGTGTTATGGGTTGAACTGTGTCCCCCTAGAATTCACATGTTGAAACCCTAATTCCCAGTACCTGAGAATGTGACTGTATTTGTAGATAGGGCCTTTAAAAGGTGATTGAGTTCAAATGAGGCCCTTAGGATGGGCTCTAATCCAGTCTGACTGGTGTCCTTGTAAGCACAGGAGATTGAGACACAAAAAGGACACCAGGATGCACATGCACAGAGGAGAGGCCCATGTGAGGACACAGAGAGAAGGCGGCCATCTGCAAGCCAAGGAGAGTGCCCTCGGGAGAGACCAACCCCGCTCACACTGGATCTCGGGCCTCTGGCCTCCAGAACCGAGAGAGAAAAAATGCTCGCTGTTTTAGGACCCCCAGAGCGTGATGATTGTGACGGAAGCCCTAGGGAACCAATGGCCATGGTAAATTTGCAAAGAATTCGACTTTTGCCTTTTCAGGGCCTGGTTTAGAGGTCTAGGGGGAACCTCAGCCCGACTGCTCTGTGGCCTAGTTGAGGAGCGTGGCCACGCCCGCAGGCAGCCCTGCCCAAGAACTGCTCCCGCAGGCGGGGTACACGTGGGAGGTGTGTCTCCACTGCCTCGTCTGGATGGGTGAGCGAGCCATGCCCTAGGGAAGTGTTCTGAGCAGCGCACTGCTTGTCATCCTTTTGGCCCCAGCCCCCATGCATGGCCTTTCTGTGCGAGTATAGCAGAACATGCTGGCCTTCTCCAGGGAAGCCGGCCACCCTCGTTCACATCAGCCTCCAGCTAGCGCAGTCACGTGGCATGGCCTCTGCTCTCAGAAAGACACAGCTGGCCTTTCATCCTAAGCTGGTGAGAGGGGCCGAGAAGCCTCAGCTTCCGAGGGGCAGCCTGGGCAGCGGTGCAGGTGGTTGCCAGCAGCGCCCGCGCTGCCCAAGGACGTCTTTGCCCAGACAGGGGGGTGATGGCGACTTGACTCCCAGGAGCAATTCCGGGCACTGGTCTTCCTGCTGTCTGGCCTCCAATTCCGGTTGTCTGGCCTCCTGATTCTGTAGCCAACATCTTTAATGAATTATTTTCTACTTAAATTAGCAGGAGTTCTTTTCTGTCTTTGGCAGATACAGATCCCTGTTGAAACCAGCTGGCACTAGGACTCCTCCTTGTTATTCCATTTCAGACACCGCACCATGTGACCAGCTTCTGGAAACTCAGGACTGTTAGGGCCTCTTGCTTCCTTCTCTTGGTAGAGCTGCTCTGACTTCCCTGCATGCAATGGGAGGACTCTCTCTCCGGGAGCTTTGGAAAGTGTCTGTCCGGGTGTCAGCGATCCCAACATCTCATCACTTATGCCAACACCATAACCCTACCATGTCCGAGTGCTCACTAATCACCTATGCTAGTGATTCTCTGGAGGGTCCCAGAAGAGAGCCAGGAACACGATCCCCACTGCCTGCGCCCGGATGAGCGATGGGTGCGCAGCTCGCACCCCTGTGGATGGGAAGAGGTGACTGTGGGTCTGGAAAGTTCACTGGAGCCGGTTGCCTCAGAGAGCTTCATCCATTCCATGGACTAGCATCCTTCTCTGCTCCATCCTTTTCTGGTGCAAACACCACAATCTTGGCTATAAAACTATAAGATTTGCAAGGACTTTTCTTTAAAAATATCTCTGAGTAGAGATCATTGTGGTTAATCCATTGCTTTCCTGAGATTGTGTCTGTCTAAATTTCAAGCGAAAAGTCATGCTTAGGGATTCGAGAAACTGAGGACTTGCTCATTTTTTCGAAAGACAACAATTTGGCAAGATTAAGGTGAGCTTAACCAAACCACATACAATATTTTACACAAAGAAAGAGTAATTAGGGCAGCAAGTAATCTCACGTGAAACACTAGATTACCAGGGAAGCCAGCAGGGCCCTGTGTCTATCAGCATTGATTGGAGGCTTGAGACGTGTCAGGGAGAAACCATGTCGTGTGGGAAATGCAATGGGGCAGAGCACATAGCTATGGATTTAAAACATGCTTCATTATTTGCTATGGAAATTTCCATTGGGGATGCCAACGACATTACTGGGTAGCAGTTGATTAAGTCCCAATGTGACCCCACCACCTCCCGTCGTGTCCTTGGCTTAGCCTGCACCGCCGCTCCATTTATGAAAACAAAAGAGATTTTAATATGAGGGGAATGAAAGATAACAGAGATTCCGCCAAATAATGGAAACAAAAAAAACAAAAGCAAGCCCGTTTGGGGCCTGATAAGTTGGGTCACATCCCAGCTCGCAGAATTGGAAATCTTGAATTCGGTCCTGAAGCCTAGGGTTTCTATTTGGAAATGTCCTCTTAAATTGGCACATTGGAGTAGAAGCAACTCTAATGAATATTCTCTGTATTTTTCCAAAGGTGTTTTATATTAAAACAGAGGCAATTAAATTTGAAGTTTCATATCAAATAATTAGAAGAATCTGATTATGATAGATTCTACAACACAGGATTAGAAGAAATAGAGACCATTGCTAAGCCCAGTGAAATATAAATTCCAAGTGCAAATGTAATTTGGGTTATGGGACAATCCTCAGAAATCTAAGGAAACACATTCTACTGCTTTTACATTTTAGGGGACATCTCTCATTCTTTGGTATACATTTATAAGCAGTAGCAGAAAATAAACCAAGTACAGGATTATGAGTGATTTGATGAACATGCTTTAATATCAAGCCTTATTGACCATAAATTGACATTTGAAATTCATTTAAAGCCTACAATATGATTAATTGAAGATGGTCACCAGGTTCAATTGAGGGAGAAGAGAAATGTAAAATATAAATACCGTTAAAAGTTAAATTTGAAGGCAATACTAATCAAATGAAACAGAGGCAGCTAATTAGGGAAATAATGATGAACAAAGTGTGCAGTTGTGTTCTAGATCTTAGTCGACCTTGAGAGCAAAGGGAGGCCAACAAGCCTTTGTGAAGAGAGAGCACTGTTTCTTCTAGAAGCAGAGCCATGGATTATAATCTCCTTGAGGCCAGAGATGAATTTTTCCCACCTTTTCATCCTTTTCCTTGCTTTCTGAAATTTGGCCAGATTTCCTTTTCTCTAGCTTTAGACTCTTGAATGTATTTTCAGAATTGGGATTTGGTCTGCATAACCGTGTTGAGTAGGTGGTTTTGGCTTTGCTTTTGCTCTGCGTTTGTTTTTATCTCACTGACGGAGTCTGGTGGTTACCTCCACCCGGCTCGGGCCTGGCTGGACCAGGGCGTCTGGCAATGGTGATACTGGAGTTTTGGCAGTCCAGACACCCAGTGAGCTAAGAGGTGGCTCTTCTTTGGTTTCCGGTCTTTGACTAGCATTTCACCAAAAACAGCAGTGAGTCTGCAGTTCTGTGTTGTTTCCAGCTCTTTTGCTGGCTGTCGAGAGTGACCCTGGCTCCCCAATCATGCATCTTCTCTTCTGGTGCCATGTAGACTCTGTTCCACCGGGAACTGAAATTCTGGGTGTCGCTGCCTGCTCCTCGGAGACCAGCAGGATCCTGGCTCAGTCTGTGTTCATGGATTTGCATTGCTTTTCCATTTCTGTCCACGAGATGTGTCTCTGCTCTGAGTCTGCATATTTTTCATCTCATTCACCATTGTTTTGGAGCACAGACTTCATCAAAGCCAGAATTTACTGATCTGACTTGACTATATTTTAGAAACAAAAAAAAAATTAATCTAACTCTATAATATAAACAATTGATTTTAGCACTTGGATTTTTAAGTTATGCTTTCTCAAAGTTGATGTGGAAACAAGTATTCCAACCTTCCTTTCCCAATATTATTGAGAAGGTATACTTCAGAATTTCTATTTTTTTTCCTTCAAGAATAATCTATTAGAGAAAAAGTTCCCCTCCCTAATTGAGCCCATAGTCCAGGGTCATAGTCCTTGCCTTGGAATTCATGACTCAAATGAATGGCTCAATGTCTGTGACTCCATGAGAGGCAGGCTGCATGTAGCATGTGAAAAGTTGTTCAATGTGCATAAAAGATTCTGATATTCAAAGCTGATATTCATGGCCTTTGTTACTGCAAATGTGCAAACATTACTTCTGATGAAGATTAAATTGATTGACATTTGTAGCAATGTACTCTATGCATATACTTAAGTCAGAGCAAAACCGGGACTGATAGGCTATCTTGAAAATCATTGCTTGAATAGAGTTTATTTGGAGATAAAGAATAACACATTGGGTATAATAAGCTACTCTACAGAGCTTTTCACTTTTTGAAGTGTCATTCTTTCATGCTTGAGAGCCATTTTAGGCTGGAAGTAGCTAACCATATGCATTTAATATAATAATTATGTCTCAGAATGCTGATGGAGACAGAGGAGTATACCAAAGGATGTATCTGTTTCTGCTAGTGATTTGATGCTTTCATGGAAAGTCGCCATCGTGAAATTCCTCGTGAAAAGCTCAAATCCTTCTCCCTCAGAGCTATTCTGTATTTGCCTCACAGCTATGCACACCACAGTTTAATTTCTTTCTGCCCAATTACACAAGGGAAGTGTCCACGTCACAGAGGCGAGATAAAACAAACTTAAAAAACACTGTTAACTTGGTAAATGAGTCCCTAAATTCACGTTTGAGTTTAAGGAAGAGGTCATTTCTAACCAGCACAACATGAAAACAAAGCAAAAAAATATATAGCTTAAATAGTTTTAGAATATTGGCTAGTTGAAATTTAAATAAACATGATTATTATAACTAATTCATGAAAAAGTATTCAGAGCAGTTTTCAGCAAGGGTGTGTATGGACGACACAGTGTGACGGGATTAACTCGAACTGTACAGGTAGTAGAGAGCGGGGCAGCACGTCCATGAGCGAGAGCTCTGGGGGCATGGCACAGCTGTGTTTAGGAGCTGGTACTGGGTGGCGGCAGGGTGCAAAATCTACCTGTCTTTCTTGCCTGACAGAGGCATCAGATCATGGCTTTCCCCCCAGAAATGGCAAGCAGTGCATATATACAGCTGATCTCAAGGGAGACTCTGAAAGCCTGGCACAGCCCTGGGGTCAGAGCATCCTGTACCAGGATATGTTTTGGAACAAGTAGTGAAGGAGCAGGGCCCTAAAGCCACACCTATAAAGCTTTTGTTTGTAAAGTTATTCCTCATGAAAATCCTGTACTTGTATATGCAAATTAAACAAATAAAAAAATAGATAGTGGATAGTAGGAGCCAGGTTTCTCACTGCTGAATGGGAGGTTACAGAAAAAGATAGATATAGATAGATAGGTAGATAGATAGATAGATAGATAGATAGATAGATAGATGATAGATAGATTAGATAGATAGATAAGATCTATAGATAGGTAGATGATAGATGATGATAGATAGACAGATAGACAGAGAGACAGGATGATGGATAGATACATACACACATAGATAGGTGAGTGGGTGGGTGGATGCATAGAGACAAAGAGGTATGTGTATCCATGGATTAGTTTATGTACGTATAGTCCATTGCTCTGCCTGCTGAGAGGGCCTGGAAGTGATGCCCCGCCACCAGCAACAAGCGTGTCCAGCACCTAGGTCCAGGCTACAACATAAGCCTGTGGCATCTCGTAGTGACAGAAAGTATGAACGTGTTAAATAAAAAAGAAAAATAAGGGAAAGCCCCCACAATGATGAAAATATGTTAAAGAGACACAGGAGTCAACTGAAAGAGCCTTCAACAGCCATAGCTGGAAGAATTTGGGCAACACAATAAATAACATGTTATTATATTATAACCCAAAGTATACAAAAAATCTATGACACCATACTGACGTAAAAACATAATTGAATGAATAAATAGGGAGAAGAGACAAATTTGCAGAACAGAATTCCGAGTCATTTGTGTAGCTACTCCCCCTCAAGTAGACGGAGCCTAATGCCCCACCCCTCAGGAGTGGTCTCTGCTTAGTAAGTTGTTACTTACTAAGTAAGTAAGGGGGAGGGGAGTAACTGGCAGACACCACCTCAGCCAGGCGATTGAGGTCAATGTCACGGTTGAGCCATGTTGACAGAATGTGCCTTGATGTGACGTGATGACAATAGCACCCTACTGCTGTGGTCTTCCTCCCCCAAACCCATAAATCCTGATCATGAGAGAAACATCAGACGGAATCCCATTGAGGGGCATCCTACACTACACCTGCCCAGGCCTCCTCGAGCTCTCAAGTTCAGCAAAACCAAGGACTGTCTGAGAAATATTCACAGCGCAGAGGAGCCCAGGGAACCAGGACGACTGAATGGAATGTGGTGTCCTGGATGGGATCCTGGGACAGAAGGACGGACATAGGGGAAAGGCTAGTGAAGCTCAAATAAGGATGGATTGTAGTTAATAACGGTGGACCGATATTGGTTCCTCAGTTGCAACAAATGCACCCTGGTAATGTTAGGTGTTCACACCTGCGGAAACTGAGGAACGGTATGCAGGAACTCTTTGTAGTATCTTCATAACATTTTGGTAAATGTAAAATCTTTCTATAATAAAAAATTTATTTAAATATAAGAAAGTAAAGCCAAAAAGGAGCTGTCTGTTCTCAGAGATCAGTCATTCTCTATTTTGCTGTGATGCTCTCTACCCCTGGTTCTATTGACAGATGTTATTTTCCGGTTTGGCAAGTGCCTGGAATCTTCTGGTAATAACTAAGATGCCTGTGTGGTGTGCGGTTGCTTCCTGCATCTGGTCCCTGTGCCATGCTAAGGACAGGTGACAGAGAGTACATGCCTTTCCGGATTCCTGTTTCTCCAGCTAAAGGGGAAGCATCTCCATGGACACCCACCGGACGCATGGGTCCAGTGACCCAGAGCCAGAGGACTTTTCCGACATAACCAGGGCTCTTCTGCTGGACCACAGCAAACTTTTACGGGGACTCCACACAAAAACAGTGATCATTTCCTATTTTAACAACGCCTGAACATTTTACTTCTGCCTCAAAAATCCCAAATATAATTCTTAGAGTTGCATTTTAGTTTTATTTCATGTTGGTTTAGAACTAGCATTTCCTTTCTCTGTAACTTTCTGAAAGGTTTAGGATATGGCAGGCATATTCTGAAAAGTGAGGGACGTGAAGCATTCTTACTTGGAACAGGAGGGAAAACGGTTAATTTCAATCTCAAAGACAGTTTTTCAGCGAACAATGGTCTCGGGCATTGACATGGGGCAGTAATGAGTGAGTGAAGGAGAACTGAGGCACAGCTGCGCGGTGCAATCAGCAAGAACATTGACTCTCCTCCAGCCCAGATTCTATTAATCCGAGTGTCAGCCCCGCGAGCGGATCTCAGTGTGTGCGCGTAGGAACAGGCGGGAGAGAAAATGAAGACTCTCCTCGGGGACAGGCTGCTTCTTCTCCGAGAGAGTCTTCATTATTCAGGCATTGTGATGCTTCTCCGTTATTTTTGTAAAGATTAAATTGCACATGATTTCTAATGTTTCTGCTACTCCAACTGTCATAGGTCACTGACCTTCATGCGGGCGAGATAATAGATACACCGTCTGCGGCCCACCTTCTGCTGTTCTTGCACAGCCCAGTACTTCCCTATTGTTATAAGTCGAAAGCAATTAAATAAAAATACAAGATAAGGCATCTCAAGCATCCTGAGAATTTCACATGTGTCCTTACGTGGCCGTATTTTGACAATAATACGTGTTGTTATTACCTAGGGGAATGTGGAGAACCAGAAACGCACGTGAGGAATCTGAATTATGGGAGAAATGCAACATGGAGGAAGGTTCAGGTGGAACGATCTTCACAACGTGGCCTTGAGAAACAAGCTCTCCACACGTCTGCAACTTCTCCTCAAGACTTTTCACGAGCCCCATGTGTCGGCGCCATCTCTAGTTTTCTCAATTTCTTCCTCTCCTTGTCAACACTAAATTTAAGTAATATTTGATAAGTCCAATAAATTATATTAATTATGACATGTTTACCTAGAGACTGTACTTTAAAATTTACATTTAGACAAGTGTCTGACTCAGACCAAATGACAGTGCCACTATTGACCATACTTGATTTCTGTTGAGCCAAGAAATTTCTCAATTTCCCTATCTTTCCTCACAGCTGGCATCGTCCCCTTTCCTACTTCAGGCTGAGTAAAGAGAATCCCTGCTAACTGACCCAGGTCATCCCTTGGCTGACCTAGAATCCAACTTTCCTCAAATCCATACCAGCCAATTCCAGGTGTCTCCCTCCAGGGGGATCCAGTCCCCAGAAGAGATTTCAGAAATGCTCGTGTGCGCACTCCTGCTCCTTCAGGAACCTGCTCTACGATGTCATTTTGTTACCATCTGAGGTGTGGCATCGAGATATGAAGCCCTGCTCCTACCACTGGCATCTGTGTCCCCAGCTGCCTGGAGAGAGAAGGTGGCTGCCAGAGCTCTGCTGGATCCTGGCAAGTGTGATTCTCTTCCAGCCCCAGACAACGTCGTGGGCCACAGAGAAGACGGCCTCAGAGCTCCACCTTCTCTTCTAAGACCTTGTGCATCTGTATCAACACCTCTCTGCAGTCCCTGATGGGATTCACTAACAACAGTAGAGGATTGGGGTGCCCCATAGCTCCTAGTGATTCGGTCACACCCTCCTCCTCTCCATGGCACACGTCCAGGCAGGAGTTCTGAACAACCTGGTCAATGTACATCCACACACACACCAACCCTCCATTATTAACAACTCACAGATTCACTCCCCAAATCCACCCTACACACTGTGGTCACCAGCCTCCAAGAGCGCTCCCAATGATCCACAATCTGTGGTGTCCACATCCATGTGTAATCCCCACCCACAGTGAGCAGGGGTGACTGTGTGAACAATAGGTTGTTGTGGAAATGGGTGAGTGTAACTCCTGAGACAAGGTCATACAGGCATTCCAGCTTCTGCCTTGTGGTCTCTTAGATGGCTCACTCTGGGGGGCCAGCCTCCCAGCTGTGAGGACCCTCAAGCAGTCCTGGGGAGATGGAGGAGGAGGCCTGCAGACAAAGGCCATTTGGGAGCAGATTCCTCAGGCCTAGTTGAGCCTTCAGAGGACTGCAGCCTGGCCAACATGCTGACTGCAGCCTCACAGAGGCCTTGCTCCAGAATCACATGCTGAGCTGCCCGTGAATCTGTGACCCACAGAAACTACATGAGCAATAAATATTCCTTGTAGTTTCAAGATGCTCCAATCGGGGACAATTTTTTACACAGCAGCAGATAAGTGAAGCACAGACATCAGGACTCTTCTTACGCCCCTCTAACTCCACCGGAAGCCCATCCTCTTTCGGTGTCCTCACTCCTGGGGAATCCTCCCTCTCAGGTTGTCCATCCCCACGGCTCTGGGGCCCCTCACTGGACTCCCTAGCACCCAGCTTCTCTTGCACTTGGGAGCTCATGGTCTCTTGTGAGCTAAGTCCCCTCCTCTAAATTCTCTTCAGCTTCTATTCTAGTTAGAGCCTGGTTCTCACCGAATGGCATTGCTTTTCCTGTGAGCTTCTCAAGGAGTGGCTGTTTCTCCCTCATGTAGTTCGTATCTCCTTAAACCTTAGTCATTTCTATCCCGTGGTCCTTTCTTTTCCGTAAAACCTCCAGCTTTGAAAACTATGCCATTAAAGTCTACTGCCTACTAAATCACACGTCTTCTTAAAGATTTGACCCCTTGTTTCAATGAACTTGACCCCCTTCCGTATCACTATTGTAGTAATACATGGCAGTTGCCACATTCACACAGATGAGGCTTCCTCATCTGGCTCTCTCAATTTATAACAACCTATAATTCCACAACTCAAATTATTGTTGAGGATTATTTTGCATATTAATTTTGAGATATCTGGTGTAGAAAGAGTTACTTCTAGGGTTTGGTTTATAAAGAAAATTTGAAATATGAGGAAGAATTTAGAGTATTTCAAGCATAATTGTCTACATTTGGACACTGCTAACACGCACACATAGATGCTACACTGAGGTAGAACACGCCCTAATATATTTGTCTCCTAGCAGAGCAGACTATCGGAAGGGCAGCACACAATCTGACACCAGGGTGGGACTACATGCAAGAGTGATGTCCTGATGCTGTGTCAGTGGCCTCAGAGCGAGCACTTTGCAATTCTGTTCCCAAATCCTGACCTGACCTCTCCAGTCAGTAGGTTCTAGTCCTTGACTTGAACTTCTCAAAGAAACCTTGTTGGCACCAAGTCTTATGATCATCTCCGCCCATGTTCCCTCTGAGTTGTCTAGTGCTGAACATCTCAGGAATAAATGCAAGAACAAAATATTGACTGAGCAAATTGATGACAGAACTCACTGGCAAGCAATGAGTGACCAGCTAAGCAAACTGCAAACCAGTCCGAAATACTGGAAGCCGTCGCTGTGCATTTTAGATCAAAGAACAAGATTCCAATAGCAGTAGGGCCTGCTGTTTACGAACAACGGGAGGAGGCTACAACATTTTTACAGGAGAAAAACAATAGCAGTGGTTCTCAACCACCCTCTTCTGGACATTAGGCAATATCTGGGGACATTGGAGAGATTTTTGGTTGTCACACTGGGGGCAAGTGACGCTGGTATCTAGTGAGTGGAGGTAAGAGATGCTGCTAAAATTCCTACAATGCACAAGACAGCTCTTGTGTTTCCAGGAAGAATTATTTGGCCCAAAATGTCAAGAGAGTCAAAACTGAGAAACCCTGACCTAGTCAAAAATATAAGGGGGAGCACAAGAAGATTTCACTTACAACGGCCTGGAAGGGCTTTGAATGAGAGAAAACACTTGAGCTCTTAGGTGAAACAGGAACAGCGTCTGGGAATGTGCGGTGAGGATGGAAGGGCCTGATCCAGAGAACAGATCATGAGCAGAGGCAGTGAGCAGGAAGTCTTGGGGTACGCAAGAGGAGAAGGGAGGGGGCATTTGGTGGAAAAAGAGGAAACTAGAGGTAATAGAGTGGTGGCATGTTTGAAAGACCCTAATTAGAGCTGGAAGAAGGAAAGACTGATGAAGGTGTTTAAAGCTTTAGAGGCGTCATGTTGTTTAAAGACTCATCTCAGTGAACTCTAATTCGAAAAGTTCTAAAAGATTTTCAATATGACTAAACATCAGAGAAATGCAAATCAAAACTACAATGAGATATCGTATCACACCCGTTGGGATGGCTACTATCAAGAAAAAATAAACAGAAAATGGCAAATGCTGGTGAAGATGTGGAGAAATGGGAGCCCTTGTGCACTACTGGTGGAATGTAAAATGGTGCAGCCGCTGTAGAAAGCAGTATTGTGGTTGCTCAAAAAATTTAAAAATAGAATTACCATATAACCAGCAATCCTGCTTATGAGTATATATCCAAAAGAACTGAAAACAGGCTCTAGAAGAGATATGTATACACCCATGTCCATGGCAACACTATTCACAACAGCCAAAATGTGGAAGCAACACGTGTCCATCCACAAGTGGATGGATAAATAAAATGTGGTATATCCATATAATAGAATATTATTCAGCCTTAAAAAAGAAGGAAATCCTGTCACATGCTACAACATGGGTGAACTTTGAAGACATTATGCTAAGTGACATTAGCCAGATGCAAAAAGACAAATGCTTCATGATCCTACTTATATGAGGTCCCTAGAGTAGTCACGTCCATACAGACAGAAAGTAGAATGGTGGGTGCCAGAGGTTAGGGGAAAGGGAAAATGGGAATTATTGTTTAATGGATATACAGTTTCAGATTTGCAAGATGAAAATACTATGGAGATCTATTTCACAACAATGTGAATATATTTAACACTACTGAACTGTACACTTAAAAATGATTGAGATGGTAAGTCTTATGTATATTTTACCACAATAAAAGAAAGTTCTTCATTTGCTGTTGATAACCAAGGATATTGAGGAACCGTGGCACTTTAGGTGTGAGCAGAATCCTGTGGTCAAAATGACCTGGGGATAAGTTGTTCATTCATTCATTCAACAAATACTTGTAAGGTAACAACAGGTTTAGGTCACTGAGTCCTGTTCTAGGAATATTGTCATCAACTTAGAGAAGCTGGCTTCTATCTTTGGGAGCTTACAGCCCAAGAAGGAGGTAGGAGTTGATCTAATCATCACCAAGCATTTGATTTGAATTGTGATAAGTGCCACTGAGAGTGAGAACCCGAGTCTGTGAGGCCTTGTAGTGGGGAGACAGGAGGTCAAGGCACATCAGCCTTCGGACAGACCTACCTGCTGAGATTTGGAGATTACCAGGAGGAAATGAAGGAAGGGAGCAGAGGCAGAGGGTGAGAGGGTTCCAGACAGAGGATCTGAACGTGCACAGTCATAGAGCAGGAGGGGCCATGGTGCTCTCAGCGTGGGAATAAGCCTGGAGCACCCTGCTAAAGCGGGGGGTAGAGTGAGATGATGCTGCTGAGCTGAGAAGGGCTGCTCAGGTAAAGTCTTCAAGTTTGCTGAGAATTTTGGTCTATATCCTAAGAAATCAGGAAAACATTGAAGATTCTTGCAACAGACTGAAGATTTGTGGCCCCCACCAAATTCCTATGTTGAAATCCTAACCTCCAATGTGAAGGTATTAGGAGGTGGGGCCTCTGGGAGACGACGAGGACATGAGGCGGAGCCCTCAGGAATGGGACTAGTGCCCTTAAAGAAGAGATGTGGGAGAGCTCTCTTGCCCTCCTTCTCCCATTTGAGGACACAAGGAGAAGCTGCAACCCGGAGGAGGGCTGTCGCCAGAACGAGACCATGCTGACACATTGACCTCAGGCTTCTAGCCTCCAAGACTGTAAGAAATAAACTGCTGTTGTTTATGAGCCACCCACCCTATGGCACTTTGTTAGAGCAGCTCAAATGGACTAGGCCCAGATAATGGTGTTGATGAGAGATGGGAGTGCAGTGGGAAAACACGGATGTGGAGAGACAGCACAGAGGCTGAGATGTGCCTGCAGAGAGCTGTGACAGGTCCCGAAGACCAGCTTGGGGTTTCGTGCTCAGATAAGCTTTGAAGCTTCTTCCAGAAGGGTGGACAACTCCGGGTTAGGGGTACTCCTCATAGGAAAATACATACCTCAAGGTAGCACAATCACTTCCAAACAGCTTTACGAGAGAGAATTTAAAAAATTGATCTATGCCTTTATTGTGAGCCCTCAATTCTCAATTCAATTACATAATTACGCAATTCTATATAATTCATTTCTATGCGCTTCTTTATAAATTCTCTGTACTTCTCTATAACATACGTTTATTATTATACATTTTCCCTTAAAGAGTTTTAAGCATGTTTTCGTCGTCTATAGGTGGTTGTAAGGAATAATGGGATAGCGATCCATTTCTTTATTGTAGTGAAGGACTCTGACTTGAGAACCTTTGTTGTCTGTGCCTCTTTTCTGATGACTTTCCTGAGGGTTCTGCCTGGTGTGTCTACCCCAGAGGAATGTCCATCCTCACGCAACCATGTCTGAGATGGAGCACATCGGCAGTGTGCAGCCCGAAGCTCCCGCTGGGAGGGCAAGAGGGGTTTAGGCATGCAGGCCAGAGTCAGCGATGTCCACTGGCTGCCTTGGACCAATGCAGGCAATGTGAGTGGCGCATTGAGGAGTCTGTGGGCGCCATTACTGAGACACTGTCTTTGATTTGAAGTGGGAAGGTGGCAGTCCATTGCCAGAGAACATCTGTTTGTATGTGGAGGCTTCCATTCTGACTCTCTCTCCATGTTTTTGCGTCGTTTTCTTTCCTTCGGTTGCTCAGTCAGGTCTTCTACCAGAGCAAGTGCAGGAACCCAGAGAAGATGACGATGGACGGCAGCCCTCCAGGGTGTCTGTGTCTCTGGATGCTCTCTGAGGGCTCTGCTGCATGCCCCTCCTCTGGGAGCTTAGCTGAAAGCAGGGCTCCAGCTTTGCTGATTTTTCTAGCCCCCTGCCTGCCCTTAATGGGTTACAATGCAAATTTTTAACAAACAAACAAAAAATCAGTGGATCAGAAGATATCAAGACCTAGTACAAATTTTGATGAGTCCCCAAACCTGATGCTTATTTTTAAAAATTCTTCACACTCATCACATTCATTGGTGGATTTGACATCACTTCCTCCACGCACAGTCCTACAGTTTGCCTGTCCTGGGCCCAAGAGATAACTCACCCTGTCCGTTTCCTCAGATCGTCTCAGCTAAAACCAGGTCAACCACTCAGAAAATGTAAACACTTACTGCAGCTCTAATGACAACACAAACACACTGAAAATAGACCCACTCCATGCCAGGTGACTGATTCTCTGGAGTATTTTAATGTTGACAATTTTAAATAGTAAACAAATTTCCCCCAAATTCTTCAAAAAGCCTGTAATTTGTCATTTTTTTATACTACTGAAACCTATACTTGGAAAAAATTGACCAAATCATTTGGGAGAAGAGGAATCAGACCAAAGAACTGAAGACTGGTCTTGGGACTAAGACAAGTGAAATCACTGAGACCCACCCAGCCCACACCGCAATCAGAGCTATCTGCTTTCAGCAGCTGGGCGACCCAAATGCGTGCACGTGCCAGGAATCCACGCTGTCTCTGTGGGGTCCTCTGCTTGTCCTTCACCTGCAAGAGCACTTCAAATGAGTCCCCATCTGCCCCATAGATGAGGAAGCCCGCTCTTCACAGCTCTACACTATCATGGAGGTCACTGCTCCCCAACCACCCTGCCCCAGTCCTCTGGCATAACAAACGCATTGTTCAAATCATGATCAAAAAGTTAAAAATAATAGAAAATCCAAACTATATTCAATTAACTTTTCTTCAGTCTGCTTCCTTACGCAAGGTTAAATTTAATAGCACATTAAATAAGTTCAGTAAATGACTTTGTTACATATTGATGGCAATACAGACACACATATGGAAAAGTTGCAGGATTTAATAAAAATTTACCATATCCATTCAAACTTCACTGGGAAGTTTTTTACTATAATTCTGTGAGTGTGTGTGCCTGTGTCTGTGTCTCTGTGTGTGTATCTCCATGTGTCTGTGTCTCTGTGTGTATGTGTGTGTCTGTATGTATGTGTATATCTCTGTATGTCTGTGTATATCTGTGTATGTATTTCTGTGAGTGTGTCTGTGTGGGTGTATCTCTGTGTGTTTCTGTCTGTGTGTATCTCTGTCTGTGTATCTGTGTGTGTGTGTATGACCTCTGAGACTATGCGCCTCGTCCATTGATCTGTCTCCCCTGCTCTCGTCTCTGATCCTTCCTTGTTTTTTCCTAAGGTAGCTGTCTCTGCTATGATTTCTATGGGCTTACTTCATTACTATATATCATCCAGTGTAAAGTCAAACCTGATAAATTAAAGACCAAAAAGTAAAAGCAGAGACACGGCTAGCTGCGTTCGTTCTTGGTGAATTACAATTAGCAAACAGATGCATAGAGGACCCTTCATTGTTCCTATCGTAAAAAAAACGGATGAGGCTACTCCGAGGATTTTTCCTTAATCGGTAATATCCATCTGCAGCCTTTGTCCAGCCAGTCCAAGGGCTGTCCTCTCTTCCATGAGCATGTTTATCGTGGTCTCCTGAAAGCCCAGAACCCCACAGGTCAGAGAACAGGGTTTTGATGGATTATGGGATTGTAACTGTCCCTGCCGGTTGACAGCTTTTATTGGCTGGGAGGATGAGCCCGTAAACCTTTATATAATTATTGTATTAGAGGCGCTGTGCCTCTGTGTTGCTGGCGCTTGTTCAGGGATCAATGTGAAGATAATTTCAAAAATGAATAGTAAGTATTGATCGTCCTCACGGTGGAGCCTTATCAGCGGCGGAGGCCGGCGACCGCAGATTATAACTTCAATGTCATTTATGACGATATCATACGTATTGGCGAGGAGCAATTTAAACAAAGGCCTGATTTAATTCACAGTGGATTTTTGTAGTGTGATGGGTAATAAATCACAATCTATGTAATTTTTAGAAATGAACACATGTTGGCAGTAGTTCAGGGCAGTTCCTAAGAGATCTGGAAATGACCAGGGAGGGGAGTATCAGCCGAGAACCCCTTCTGAATGATTGGACTTTGCTTGATTCTGGCATTCACATGACCCTGGGGTCCCTGCTGGCAGCTGCTGGTTAATTTTCTTCACTGAGGACACAGTTTAACTTTCTATCTGTCTGCCAATTACCTGACATTTTCAACTTATCACCTTCTATTTTTTAAATGATTGGAGGCACATCCACATTTTGACACTTTTTTTAAAGCAAGTATTCATTTTATTGGCTGCTGAGGCATCTCTTGTCATCTGCTGTAGTGTCCTTTATTTCTAAAAAATTTAGCACCAGGTTACATAACCACATAAAGAAAAAAATGCAGCCATTTTTAATTGCTATTTCCAACACCTCCTGGGTTAGATGTTGTCAACCTCCAAATTCTACCCTTTGGTGCTGGACACATGCATGGAGACTCACAAGTGGCCTCTGAGGGAAACCGTCTGATGGGGCCTGTTTGAAGAGGATTTTACTCTTTAAAAACAAATCATTAGAAAGTAAATCTTTAAGGAATATCGGAACAACATGAATAGATTGATGAGGCCCTCGAAAAGTAGAAAAATGGGGGCAACAGTGTGAATTACGACTTGTTGGTTTCAGTTATTGTAGCACTAACAACATATTTTGCATCCACTCATTTCAGAGGAAAGGAGTTTACGTATTTCAAGGCTGCTGGCTACAGATCCCTAGTAAAGAGTATTAAAGGATTAGAAACTAAAAATAGAAGCCAGGCTGGGTCTGCAGGAGGCAGGAGTTCTCCTAGGTCCACAAGGATGCTCCACCGGGAAAAATGCAGGCTGGAGGCAGCACCGAGCCCAGCGAGCGCCTGGCCCATGTGCTCTTCCCCTGTTTGAGGAGCACTGGTAGGGAGGACGCAGGGCACCTCGGCCACAGGGAAATTCAGTAAGCTCTTTCCAAGGTCAGCGTTTATAGTAAATGGTTCAGCCTCCAGAAACAGGACGTGCTACTGGAGAGCGGTTTGCTCAGTTTGTGGATTAATAACCACGGCCCTAATGCCCCTGTTACCCGGCCCTATTCTGCAGTTCTCGTTCAGAGCTCGTAGGCCTAAGCCCCAGAAGGCTAATATTAGAAGAACTCTCCAGTGATGCTCTCTCTCGTTTTTTTTTGTGAGGAAGATCAGCCCTGAGCCGACATCCATGCCAATCCTCCTCTTTTTGCTGAGGAAGACCGGCCCTGAGCTAACATCTATTGCCAATCCTCCTCCTTTTTTTCCTTTTTTCTCCCCAAAGCCCCAGTCGATAGTTGTATGTCATAGTTGCACACCCTTCTAGTTGCTGTATGTGGGACGCGGCCTCAGCATGGCCGGACAAGCAGTGCATCCGTGCGCGCCCTGAATCTGAACCAGAGCCGCCAGTAGTGGAGCGCACGCACTTAACTGCTAAGCCACGGGCCGGCCCCACGGTTTTGTATCTTATTGTTTTTCACACTTTAATCTCCCTCTATTTTCTAGAAGTAGTCATGAAGTCATAGACGTTCCCTTTTCACATGAGCTCATGGTGAAAACCTGTTTTATTTTACATAATTTACCTTTATCATTTTTTTAAAGATTTGTTCTTCTCATAGTCAGTGTGAATAAGCACGTGCATTCTACTCATCCACCCAACATTTAGCCCATTTACAAAATAGGCTGCTTAATACTAATTATCTTGTAGAGCCCCCACCACACACCCAGAGTTTCTCTATCTCTGAGTCTTTCAAAGTTGTCTTCCTCCCTTTTCCCGGTCACATTTATCTCTTACCTCATGGAAGACATTTCTGCTGTCTCCCATCTTTCCTCTTCAATGTCTCCCTAACTTCATCATAATGAGTGGCACCCCACCGCCATAGGGGAGATCTCTGCCGTCTTTGGGATTACATACACATTCCCACTATGAACAGTAATTTCCGTCCCCTCCCCTAACATTTGCTACCTCTGGCTCCTACCTACCGAAACTCCACTCCCCAGAACTCTACCTCACCCCGTTCCGTATGGCGGCAGGAGTGCTCCTTCCTTGCCTACAACTGTTTCCTCTGAAGACATTTCTGGGAGAACACTGCTCTCCCTTCACATAAAGCTATTGTGTCCTCTACCTTTGATTTTTGACTTATAGTCTAGAGTTTGACTTTTTCTCCTAAAAACGTTGAAATAAAATTACTACAACCGACATTTATTGAGTCCCTACTACATGTTGGGCATGATGCTAAATCTTAGAGCTACAGAGACAAGATTAAGCCCCCATCTTTAAGGAGCCCCTCACGTAGAATGCAGGAGACACCTGTTAGTGGGTAAGTTCCACCCTAGCATGACAAAAGCAAAGGAGAAATTCTGCATATGCAAGCCACAGAGACCCCTGTTGGCAGCATTTAAATCCAGCAGTGAAGGCCAGGCTCAGAGAAGAGGGCAGAGGACAACTAGGGGTTCATTAGGTGGACAAAGGGAAAGACATTTAGTCAAGAGAGGACAGCACGTAAATAGATGTGAAGTCATGAAACAGGAAAGGGATTGGGGAAGGGAGAGAGAAAGTCTTGGGACTGAGAGACAGGAGGGCTGGGGAATGTCAAACACCACCACCCAGTGTGAAAGTGGTCAAAATGATTTTTAGGGACAAGGGTTACTTTTATTTTTTTTATTTTTTATTTTTTTTAACTTTTTAAGTTTTTCATAATTTCAGTCTTGGCAACATGGGACATGCTGAATATATAGTACAGTGTTAGAAAGACGTGGATCCAAAAGTGTTGAAAAAATGACCGATGTTTGAAAGGGAGACTCCAAGATTAGCTACCAGACTTCTGGGATGCATAACCACACCTGTGTAGATTGGCTCAATCTACAAGGGTTACTTTTAATCCCACTGTTTCCATATTCTATTGTTCTGATGAATTATCCATTTAATAGCTTCCTAAGCAATCATTTTGGAAAGTTATACCAATAAAATACTATACTCTTTAAATTTTCCCCAATTTAAGGCCTCATTACCTCCTGTAATAAGGATACAGTCACTTTCCTAGCTCTGTACTGTACTTAAGAGCCAGTGTACATTTAATGAGTAAAATGCCTTTCGAATCACGAGTTTTCTAATGTTTCCAATGTTTCATTTCTAATGGTAATGGAGTAGAAGAGTAACTAACAGACCTTCCAACCTGAATGCAGTATTTCGTCTTTAAATTTAGAAATATAAATTACATTAAAAAATCTTATGTTGTATTATTTTTTTTGTGTCGTTCATTTTGATTTGCTTTAATTTCAATATATTCTTGATAATATTGTCCTTGGAGAACATGGACAGGAAGATATGTGACCTGAAGGATTTATGTAATTTTAACAATTATAATAATTAAATTTCAAAGCATGACTGTAAGAAATAGAAGGTATAAATCTTTCAAATGACTTAGATTGTATTAATAATAATCATATTAGTGTAATATTTTATGATTTAAATGTTGTGCTTTCTCTTATCTTTTCAGTGAGAATGTGAAATGAACCTTGCTATTTTATTATAATTGTTGTTGTTATTAACAATGGGAATAATTCCCAATGATCGAACACTTCTAAACATAAGCCAGACACTGTGACAATGTTGTTCATAAACAGCCTGACTGATCTTTGAGTGACTCTCCAAGATGGTGGTATAATTATTCCCATTTTAGGGGTGAGGAAATAGAACACATAAAGGATAGCAAGATGTCCACAGCCTCAGCGCTCATTGGGTTTGGGGGAGATCCCAAGTCAGATCTGCCTGATTCCAAAGTTAATGTCTCCAAATTAGTGGGAGGCTCCAAAAGTTATTACTTTTCCTCTAAGTGATTGTAACCTAAACAATTTTAGGGAAACAATAATTTATCTGGTCTTTTGAGACCTTGAGCAAAGGAGATTTCATTATATTTCTCCATCATCTATTCTGACCATATCATCTGTCTCAGTCGGGAAAAAGAACAACAAAGTTTGACCTTATGTTTCAGTGAGAAGATTGGAGACCCTCCCAAGTCTCATTCTTTGCCTCACCAATGGTCTGCTGAGCCATGGTCCCTGCTGATTTACCAAACAAATGCTTGGTAACCAAACACAGGTTAAGTTTCTCTCCTTCTCCCTGTCCCCGGAACCTGGACCCGCCCTCAGCCTGAGCCAGCTGACATGGCCTCCTGAACACTGACCTATCTCAAGACAAAACACCCTCAGATCTGCTCCCTCTCCCACCACCCTGTCTCTGCTTTCCCCACACCCAGTTCTCTCCCGCTTCTGCACTCCTCCCTACACAACAAAACCCTTCCTGAGCCTTAAGACACTTGGAGATCAACAGTCTCCCTGTTGCAGGACCCCCACTGCCATTGTCCCTTCACATCCCTTGCAATAATCCTTCCAAAAATAGTCTCTCCTTGCTCAGTCTGGGTTTGATTTTTATTGGACAGCGATCTTTATCAAATAGAATGAATGCCCCTCAACTAATGCAACTTTCATTGAGCAAACTGCTTCCTCTTCTTCAGGTTAAATGATCCCAAGTCTACCAGCACAACACCCACATACACAGATGCCCACTGTCCTTCTCCTTCAAAGTTTCCAGCAAGCATTAATTTAGTAGTTTTGAAAGACTTACGAACAATTATTTTACGTGGCAACAGATTTTATCCATGAAAAGTTAATCGAGTAGGCAGTTTTGATGCCCTTTGCTATAAACACTGTACAATAAGCTGCCACATCTGCATTCTCCTTAAATGCTCACCAGAGAGGATACGCGTAACATCGGGGAGAGCAAACGCTACAGCTCTCACAACAGAGGCTGAACGCAAGAGACCAGACAAACAACACTGTCGGGGCACTACCCGAACCCGAAACTAGAGCGCCCGGCGCGTTATGTAAGCATGCGTGTGCGCCGTTCCTGCTCATTTGTGTTAGTGGAAGGGGTCAGAGATGCGGATAAATCAATGTATCCGGCTATTCTAAAATAATTACTATTGATCCATGGGAGACTGGAATTCTTGCCTTTATATTTGAATATCGATATATATGACACCCTGGAAATCCAGAGTCTTTGAAGTAAAGTGATGATGACACCTTCTAAAAATACCCACCTGAAGCGCACCTGCCAACGCTCTGGTTTCTCACTCTTATCCCAGTGCTTTTGTCTCTCCTCCAGCCTGCAGAATGGCCCACCTCTTAGAATGTGCTGGAACTTCATAAGTTGTGGTTTCTGCTAGAAACACAGGGCTCTTTCAAATAGGACAATTTCATGCGGTTTTCATAAGTGACTATTCGCACAGATGTGGGGACAGTTAGAGGGAAACAACAAGGGCTAACTCATGGGCTGGGCTAACAGGAAGGGGTACAGTTACTTCCAGGACTGAAAGTCGGGTAAAGGAAGAACTCACTGGCCCTGCACGGAGAGCGATGGGTTGAGGGTCAGCCTGCAGGGGCTGTGGTTTTTCCTTGTTTTTCCCACAGGAGGGAGCTGAGGATCAAAGACCCTGATTTCACCCTCCTCACTCCCAGGGTCCCCATCTGCTGAATCCCGCTGGAGGACAAGTGAGTCTACAGATGAAGCCCATCAGGTCAGCCTCTCTGGGCACAGAGTGGGTAGGGAGGAGCTGAGAGCGAATCTGAATAGGGAAAAGGGAGACGCCAGTTCCTGATAACTCATGGGTCAATTTTAGGACTTCCATGAAATGAAGCAATGACAGGATCCCAAGACTTAAGAGCTTACAACTAAATAAAGGAGAATGCCGTGTGTGCCCATTACTTGACTGCAATGGTGATGTAACATCATAATGGAAGTAGAAATGAAGCAGATTTATCTTCATGGGAGACATCATGAGAGACATGACGGAGAAAGTGAACTTGTAGATGGGAGACCAGAGTGGGTATGATTTAGCCAGATGTCATTAGAGGGGACTCACTCTAGTGGAAGGAGATGAAGAAATACCTGTTGATTGGTTGAAAGAAGTAGAAAATGACATGGCTGAAAAGCTTGTGGAAGGCCTGTAAAACCACACGCTGTGGGCGAGAAAGAAGCCCCAATGTTTCTAGGCAAGAGGATGGCATTCTGCCTTTAGGAAAGATGGGTCAGGAATGATGTAATAGGAGGGATTTGAGGTGGGTGAAGCTGGAAACAGGATTACCAGTTAAAGAGTGACTGAAATTGTACAGAAGAGACAAAGGAGAGTCCACGTAAAGCTTGTGACAGCTAGAGATGTTTCCCAGAGAGCCAACAGAGCTCGGCAACCAGTTAGATGTGGACTTCAATGAGGGAAAAGAAGGCAGAAATAACCCAGTATTTTTATTGATAGGTCATTAACCAGTAGTAAACAAGGAAGAGAAATGGATTAGCAACACTTTTGAGGGAGGTATACATGAGTTTCAAATTTAATTTTGTTGTTTCTGATTATACAATCGACACGTTTTAAATGATCTGCAGTATATAACAAAGCAGGAACAAAAAATTAAAAATGACCATAACCATGGTTTCTAAGAGATAACCACTGGTTTTTACCATTTCTAATACCCTCATTCAGTAGTGAATGTGATGTATGTGTTTGTTGCAGATATAATTTTCTGTATGGGAATGGCTTAACACAATGCCTGACACCTAGAGGGGACCAAATAAACTTTCATTGTATGAATAAATTTCCTCTACGGAAATATGATCCAAGTAAATATGATTTATATATAGGTAAATATGCTGAATTATAACCTAAAAATACAGTAAATTTTTTCTGCCAGTTAATATTCTCCTGTATATTCATTTAATAATCTCATAATATTTCACGATATGTGTTTACCATAATTTTTGATGATTCTTTATGCTTGGAGATTTTAAGTTATTTACAATTTTCATCATTATAAGTATAATAAATATTTTATGGAGAAAACTTTGGTATGTCTATGATGTTTTGTTTACTAGAAATTGAAATTTGTTTGTGTACACGCTGAGCTTCAGTGTTTACAAGGCTGTCCATATGGCGTTTTCCTTTTTTTTTTTTTTTAAGCCATTAGGTTTTTTTGTTTTTTGGTTTTTTTTTGTGAGGAAGATCAACCCTGAGCTAACATTCATGCTAATCCTCCTCTTTTTGCTGAGGAAGACCGGCCCTGAGCTAACATCTATTGCCAATCCTCCTCCTTTTTTTTCCCAAAGCCCCAGTAGATAGTTGTATGTCATAGTTGCATATCCTTCTAGTTGCTGTATGTGGGGCACGGCCTCAGCATAGCCAGACAAGCGGTGCGAAGGTGCGCACCTGGGATACAAACCTGGGCGGTCAATAGCCGAGTGCGCGCACCCAACCGCTAAGCCATGGGGCTGGCCCGATATGGCGTTTTCTAGCAGGCAATAAGAAGTGTTGAAATACTAAATCTGCATTTCATGTACCTAATCTTCTCATCTCTACCATTTTTTTCTTTTCTTGGAGAGAGCTCAGGGAAGCCTGGAAAACGGCTAATGATCTGTACTGGGATGTATGGATAAAGGGAGGAATAGTAATAGGCCCTTGGAGAATGCTCCCCTGTGGGTGGGAGAAGGAGTGAGAAGAGCGAAGGCAGAGCTGGAGACGGAGGTTTCCATGGATGATATGGACATTTTTGTTTCCTTTCTTCTCGGGACAAGATCTGGGTTGGAAATACTGATTTGGGGTTGTTGAGCTGTAGGGGTTGGCCAGAGCCAGGGCCTGGATGACACTGTCCACCCAGAAGGTGCAGGATGGAGAGAAAGTAAATTTGGGGTGAAACCAGAGCAGGAACATGTAAGGACCAGGAGGGGACAAAAGCCAAAGTACAAAGGCCGCTTGATTAAGCATTTTCAGGCTTAGAATATTTACTTACAAGATATTTTCCCCCAAAGATGTTTTTAATACTATTAGATGCATTGATTTCAACATGGTGCTTCGGAGACACACTTGAGTCACCACCATCGTCTCCTGTTTATTGACGTTCTTCAACATGTGATGTCCAGAGCAGTGCACAGAAACTGCGTGAAAACCTTGTCTCCTTTGCTCCATGGGCGCACAGATGAGAGGCAGAGTCTTTAGAAGCAAGGAGAGCGAGACAGAAGCTGCAGAAGTTTGTGGAGGAGCAAGTTCAAGACTACACGTCTGCGTGCTTGTCAGTTTAAATCTTAAGTGAGGAATGAGTTCCCTCCAGCTCTAAAAACAGTATTTCCTGCGGCCAAGACGTGAATGAGCTAATTGTGTTTTAAATAGTTCACCTCACAAAGAATTTTCTTTCTTTATGTGAAAAGAGCTGTGATTTATTAATTTTCCTTTCTATTATTTGCTATGGACTTTCTCTAGCATCTTCCTCATAAATCACCTCTCTATTGAAACTTATCCTAAAATCACAATGTAATTAGTGTAGATTGTAGGACATGTGTGAAATAAAACAAGCACATTTAAAATATCTCGGCAGCACCCTTTCAGGAGGCAACGTGAGGGGCCCTTGGTGAGGATTTCTGGGAGAGCATCTCTCACCTTGGCAGACAATCCAGCATAAAAGGCGACACAACTGGGTAGTAGGCACTTAGAAAAGATTGCTAGGAGATGCTTCAAAGAACTGAATTAGTAAAGGAAACTTAATTATCTTGCCTCCAGCCTTCCTCTGGTCAGTATTCCAATTGAACAGAGACAAAACTCAGCATTTTTATAAGTGTACTACTCTAGACTTAGAATGATTCTTTTCTTAACCATCTGTCCAGAAACGTACTGGCTATTTTATTTTTCTTTTCTGTAGATTAAGAAGAGCATCACATCACATCCATTAAAATATAAATACCGCTGCTCCCCCTTTTTTAAAGGCACCAATTTTGACTTTTTTTCAATGTAAAAAATAGGAACAAGGAAATTTTTTAAGAAATAAATTATACAGTATGAACAACTTGCTTAGATACATATGCAAATACTGCAGACAGCTCTCCGATGTTGCCGCATTGTATTCACACACAAACACACCCCACGTGTATGTGTCATAGTATAGACAGGAGAGAACATTCTTCAGGCCAAGTGCATAAATCTTATCAAGGTACAGAAAATGTGAGTAGGGTCATTCCTGGAAAAGTACATTCATGAGAAAGGGCGATTAAAGAGGAGGAAGCCCATTTTCTTTGAGATTGTAAATACGTTATCTTCTAGTATTTTCAAATTGTCTTGAACCTCACTTACATGGGAGGAGAAGAGGCCCAACAGAATTTACCTTTTCCTTCTGTTTGGTCTGTTTTCCCCGACTTCTTTGTTCAACTTTGTATTCAAGTTGGTAGAAGCTTAGATTTTCAACCGCATTGCCTGTAACCTAAAGAAGAGCTGGATCAGTCTATTGGGAAATTATCTACAGCAGCCGCTTTTCACTCTTGTTCAACTAAGTATTCATGATAACAAGTGTCTGCGGCCAGATTGCGAGTAGGTTTTATGTTGGTGCCTAGTTGGGCATGGAAGGGTCAATGCCGAGCAGATGGGTCTTAGTGAAGGGTCAGGGAAGAGTCAGGGCACTTGGCCATGCTCAGAAATTTGAGGGCACCATTCTTGTCTATCCTCCTCTGAGTTATAGAGCCGTGGTGGCATGCTTTTAATCTCTTGCCATTCCAGATTTTTTACTACTAGTTAGTCAAATATTTGATTTTTAATTCTTAAGTTATAACGGATGCATGATAAACTATGTGAAAAGACCCAATGATGATGGAGGCACAGCAAAGAAAGCATCCAAGGTTTAGAGAGTGTGCGACCTCTTAAGTAGCCAGCTTAACAAAGACTGCAACATGGATTAATGTGTTGATTCCTTAAGAAAAAAGTAATAATTTTAATTGTTAGAGAATGTTTGCGAAGAAGGCTACCACTGGACTCCTTAATCTTTCCTTTTTAGGCTTTATATTGCTTCTGAAATCTGGTAATTCTTTTTATATGTCGTGTAATTGAGACAGTTTGTGGGGGCTGTTACATAAAATAATAACCCTTTAGATAATATTTCTCTAGTTTTCTTGGTACTCTGAAAATCATGATACACTTTGAGGCAAAAAAAACAAAAAAAGTCCTGGCTCTGATAATCAAAATAGAAGAAAAATACAGCATAGACTATTTTTGGTAACACACGTAACAGTCGTTCTTGTGTAGTTTGGTGCAGAGCACTGATTTAGTTTCAGCTAAAAACATGTGTAGATAGATGGATAGACGCCCTTGTAGTAGTTTTATAGACTCATTGTGCACCCAGCTCATTGTCACGTCAGCCTCTGTATGTGCTTTTGTGTATTTCACACACACACACACACAAACCATACAAGCGCACACACATATATGCCAATCACCAGACGTAGCTTTCAGTTGATCTTCAAAAGCAGTATTTATCTGTCTGCAGACCTAACTATGTGCTGCCATATCATTACTAGCTCAGGGGGAATCATTCAAACGAATGCAATTTACTCAATATTGGTCAGTTTGACTCCTGACCCTGGTCCCTCGGCAGCGTATCCTTGGCAACCCTCGCCGTGTGTTAAGTCAGGATGTGCTCATTGGTCTCATCTGTGACAGTTTGCTAAAGGCTGCTCAACATAGCCTGGTCTTTTCACAGAATATTAGAAATCCAATAATATACTGTATTCTGATCAAAATGGTATTTATGACGAGAAAGCCACAATCGTAGCGGGGCTTTCCCCACACGGCATAGCAGCCGTGGGCCCTTTAGTCAGTTTCTTGAATATATCATGACTCGGGAGTTATTTCCTTTGTTGTTTTATTTTGGGGGAGGGGAACATTTTACACCTGTTTGTGAGATCACTTCATCTGAAGTATGTGAGCTGATCCAAAAACTGGCAAAATAAACCAGAAAATTTTGTGGAAGATACCTCTCAGAAAATATCATAGAATGCTTTTATTTTTGTATTTTAAATAAGCTTAATTACAGAGAAGGCAGGTGATGTCTATGAGTATAATTGAGAAACTGCAAAAGTGGGCAATCTATAAATGTAGGCTATAAGGCCAGAATCACGGAGAAAATTCTGAAAATACCATTTGTATAGAGGCTGTTGTTGCCAAATAACAACTCAAACTCGGTATGATCCATTTGTAGCTGTAACACATTTCCTAGCAAATCGTGGGGAGATTAGAGATGATGAATTATCACACAATGAATAGCTTGATCTGCTCTTACAGAAAATGGTTCATTGTCTCACACATATCCCTCAAATTTCATGTGAAAGAAACCTTGCTTAGCTGACGTTGAAAAATTATTTCAATGTTATGCTTTATATCCTTTTTTAAGATTTTGAAATAACTATGCTCATTTTCACGTAAGACAAAAAGCCCTGAAGAATATCACTAGTCTTGATTAACAAAGTAACACGTTATTCCATGCTCAGACACAGAACATGATTACTAAACTCATTCCCAGTAACCGATGCCCATAGGAAAGTTCAAAAGGAATGAGGAAAACCCAACAAGAGACAGAGGAAGAGAGAGGGAGGGAGGTGAGCTCTTCTCCACGTGCCGACTGAACATTCATATGAAGGTTTTCCAGAGAAAAGAATTGTGAAATCCTTCAGGAAGAGAGGAAACGCACCCCTACCCCGTTGTTGAGTGTACTGAACCGCCCAGAGCAGCGAGGATGACAACAGGAAGGACTCCATGACCCAAAGATCCTCATGTCAATGACGGTGATTTGGGAGTATTTCTTTTGCATTTGGAAAATCTAATTAGTATTTAACTGTTGTGAAATCCCATCGTTTTGATTCTCTGCTGAGGGGTAGGCAATTCTTGCATGAATTTGACCGGTGTGTGCACTTTTTGGTTGTGCCAGATGTATATGAAACGTTGGCATCATGAAGTCAGAAGGTCCTCACCTGGCCAAGTCTTCAATATTTAAGTGCGTCCCCAGAATCAGCAAAGTGAGTGTTATATTGATCATTTTCACCTCTTGCAAGGTTACATTTTTGTGCTCTGCTCCCTTCATCTCTCTTTATCCTGACCCACTTATTATTTCCACCAGCAAAAAATAAAGAAATGGAGCACGCACACTCGGTGTGCAGCATGTTTCCTTAGAGACTCTCCTCTCTGTTGCGGTGCACCGTCCCTGGGGCCTATGGCTCCCCCACATTCTGCTTGTCCTACCTGCAGACACACAGCCTGTCTCTGCCTTCCTCCGTCTATCTTCCTGCAGTGGTGTTGCTCCCTCATCCTGGAACGCTCATCCCCCCGACTTGTCCCCTGTCCTCTGCCCTGTCTCAGAAATCACATATTCTAGGAAGTTAGCCCTGACTCTTGACTCCCCACTCATACACCGTTCCCACTTCTTGTTATGCTGGCATACACTCTGGTCCTTTTCCCAAGACACAACATCAAGATCCTGTATACCCGTGTGACTGTCTGATGGTTGGTTCTTTGCTACTAGACAGGGAGGGACATTCCCACAGGAGAATGGAGAATTGGGCTCACCATCATCATGAATAGACCCAGAAACCCCCCAATATAGCACGAAATAGGTGCTCAGTTAGAAGGCATCAAATGGATAGCATTTTCATTTCTCTTCTCTTCCTTCCCTTTCCCAAGGCAGTGCCCACTTAGGTGGGTTTCTACTTTGTAGGAACTCCACCCTGCCAGACACACTTTGGCCAAGACGCTGCTTAGGGCTGCTCTCTGGTCCCCTGGGCCCGACTCCACGGCCAGTTGTTAAAGGCGTCCTCCTCTGCAGATCTGAGTCCAATCTCCTGAGAGGGAACAAGATGGCAGGGCTGTGTGGGTGGTCTGGGCGGGGTCCCCTGGCTGCTGCTCTCAAGCAGGTGGGGGAGGGTCACCCGTGCAGCAGGGTCACTAAGCTGGGTCCTGGGAGGCACAGTGGCTGGACCGATTTTTCTACAAACACCTGCACCTGGACCGGGTGGTGCCCAGTCTGTCCAGTAAGGTCTGGACCCGTTCCTTCAACACAGCCATTAATTGTTTGGTGATTAAAATAAAGTGTATATGTAACTTTTATCATGAATATATAAATATAAAAAATGAGAACTTATTAAACAAAAATGCTTTCCCAACAGTACATTATGCCTCTGTTTCCTTAGTAGCACTGTTTTTCTAGCCATCTACATTACTGTTACCAGGATTCAGTAGCAAGCAAAAGTCTGTTTTGGAACTTCTGCTGTAAATAAGTCAATGAGAGTCACAGAAAAGCAATCTGCCCTCAAGGAGCTGACACTTTTACCATACATTTTACTATAAATTCCACCCTTCTCATTATTTTATTGTATGCATTACTCTTATACCTGGTGGGAATAAAAAATTCTCTCTAAAAATCTTACGTTATTGATAAATTTCTGTGGTTGAAACAAATTCCACATTTAAAAAATCAAACATATATTTTTGGAATGATCAAGTTATTTTGAAAGCAGGGCCTTTTAATTAAGGGTACACTAAGTCACAGCAACCTTGTTTTATCTTTCTATAAAGTAGTCACAAATAAACAACAAAATTACATAGCATCCATAAAATTACAGAAATTACCCATAAAATCATAATTTTAGAGAAACCCCTAGGTGAATCATAAACACATTTATATGCGCTTGCTCCTAGGGAGTGAGCAATTCATTCTTGCAGGAGAAAATGGCCTCAGAACTCGGCCCTGCCCTGGACCTGCTGTGGCCACCGTGTCACTGGTTAAAGAACCATGACTAGCTCTGTGGACATTAAGTTACTGGAGAAACGAACGGTAGAGTCTGTCGTGCGTTACATCAGGAAAGGACTTGAGAGATCTTCTACAGCAGAGGTAACCAGTACGTTATCTGGAAGCAGGACTCGTTCTGTGAACAAGATTTGATAGCATGTGAAACAGCCGGAGGTGGCCTGGGAGCTGGTCCCCACACAGCGCCCACTGAAGATGCTCCTGAGCCGTCCCTGAGACCCCGGCCGTGAGCCCAGCCCAGGCCCCAGCACTGCTCCTCGGCTCTCTCCATTTCCCCACTGCGAAGTCTAGGGTGTAAAGGGTAAGTTCAGTCTAGCTGGAGATCACGGAGCAGTCGGCTCTCCCGCCCCTGATGCAGGCCTCTGTGCTGGCCTGAGAAGTACACATTTCCCCGGGCGTTGGGGGGGGGTAGAAAACATACCATATTGAGATGCAATGCTCTCAGTCTTGGCCTGAAGTCAAACAGTTTTTGATTCTAGAGTTTTGTAGTTTTAAATCTAAATTTCAAATTGTCCTAGGCTTTGAAACATTCGTTTAATACTTTAAAAATACAAGTATTTAGAAAATTGTTATTTTCTCTTTTATTCCTGATTTTGAGCCAATTTCATGATATTTATCTAATGTAAATTATATTTTTTTCCCATTGCAGTTTACTCTTTATTACTGAAACTGCTCATGTTTCCCCAAATGGATTATTTATAATTCTTTTCTCATTATGTGGAGGTGGTGGGTTGTCCTAATTCATAGTGAAGTCCTTTCAGTCTGGCAGGCTGGGATTCAAATCCCAGCTCTATCCCCAGAGCTGTGGGGCAGTTACATCATGACCTCTTCTCTCATCCCGATGTGTAGGTGCTCACTCACTTCAGTGACTTGTGAGCAATAAAGGTCACACATTATACACTTAAAATTAGCTTTTGTCATAATACACTGCATGTGTCATTTTCAGGCTACGTTTTATTTGGTGCTTGTAAGCATTTTATCCAGTAAGCCTTTTTCTATCAAGGCTTTTGTTTTTAAAAACCCCAACAGGACTTAAATTTTATAAAATCTTTGTTACCTTTTTATTATTAAATGATCATTCAAAAGGTACCTTGGAATTTTATTGTTAAAATAATTTTTTTTAATAAAGATGCCAACTGGGGCCAGCCCCGTGGCTTTGCAGTTAAGTGCTCGCAATCCGCTACTGGCGGCCCGGGTTTGGATCCCGGGCGCGCACCGACGCACCGCTTCTCGGCCATGCTGAAGCGGCATCCCACATACAGCAACTAGAAGGATGTGCAACTATGACATACAACTATCTACTGGGGCTTTCGGGGGAAAAAAAAAGAAGGAAGATTGGCAATAGATGTTAGCTCAGAGCTGGTCTTCCTCAGCAAAAGAGGAGGATTGGCACAGATGTTAGCTCAGGGCTGATCTTCCTCACCAAAAAATAAATAAATAAATAAATAAATAAATAAATAAATAAAGATGCCAACTTTAATGACATCTTATGAGGAAAATATTAACCAAATACCACATTCACAGTCACCAGTCAGTCAAACACACCCAGTGTGATTTGGGGGAAGAAATGCTCTTTCACGCTACTTGGTGGCAATTTGCTAGATGTTATCATGACAAGCTGAGGTTGTTATTTTCTGAATTCCTTCCTAGGATATAAACTAACCTGTATCTCCGGAAGATACAAATTCTGCGATGATAACGTGACTGCATCATGAAAATGGGGCAGAATGGAATCTGTTTTCCCAGGCGCTCACTTAGACCTGCCTTCCCGACATCCCTGTCAGGAAATGCCATGTCCCCTATGCCTGTGACACTCAAGGGTGACAGGTGAAGGAGGCACTTACAAAACTAATGCATACAATGGCCAGAATGGACAGCGACCTGTGTTCTGCTCTTTCTGGGATGGAAAAACCTGTGACAAACAGATGGATATAGTGCTCCTTTGATATCACATGATCAAAAGAAAGCATCCTGATCCTTTAAGAGTAAAATTACCTTTCCCAAATAGCAATGACTTTGGTGTGCTTTAGTCACAACGTGTTTTGAAATGTAGTTGGACATTAGAGATTATGCGCTTTGTATGTTAAGTGTCTTTTCCAGGCTGAGACGGTGCCCAGGAGCTCTGATGTCCCCAGGAGCATCCCTAGGCTCGCCAGCCCTACACTCAGCCCTTCCTGTCCTCATGCCCCTTCACCGGTTGGTCTTATTGCATTGTTTGTGCACATGTCCAACTCTTCTTCCTCCTGAATGGAGACTCCTTCATGGCTCAGATCTGACCTTTTTCCTTTTTGAACTTTCTGTGAAAGTGCCTGATAGTGCTTTAAAAATAAAAAAGCACTAATGTGCTAAAATAATAATTCATAAAATATATGTCAGAATATGTGATGTTGACATTTCTGATGAAATAATCATTAACCTTTTGAGGAACATAAGTTCATATGTTACCATTTTAAGACATTGGTAATTTTTACTACATGATTAAAATATTTCCAATGTACACATTTTAATTTTCAAAAGCTTATGATATATTCGATTAAATTCATATCTGTGGGCTTAATCATTTTAGATGTTCCATTGTTTTGTGTTATTATTGGTAGAGATGAGAATTAATACATGAACACTTGATTCATCGAGATACTCCAATCCCTTCTTATCATGTGAAATAATGGATGTTCAAAGATAATAAAATCAAATTAATAAGTAGAATACCTTCACTAGAAAGTGAACTTTTCTCTTTGCATTTTTATGTCCATCATCTTGTTGCTACATAAAACACTCCCACAGAGCCCAAATGTGACATTTGAGGTGGGGGTCTTGAGCTCAAACACCCTCAGTCCAGGGAGGATGCGAGTGAGGTGACTAGGCTGCCCTATGGACGTGGGGAGTGGCTCTACCCTCTGAACTCCACTCTGATGGTGGCCCTGCAAGAAGAGAATCCAACATTGCTAGCTCTGCATATTTTTCAAGAGAAGCTGAAAATAAGTTTATATAAGAATATCCCAATTTTTAAACGTTCACCGATTTTTTTAAAACATTATAGAAACCAACCAAAACATTTCTAGTGTGGGAACAAAGACTTTTGATATGTGACCTCTGATATGAGCATTGAGCAGAACTTTCCATTTCAGGCAGGAAAAGGCAGTGCAGCGCTCTGGCTCTTCATTACTTCCCGTGTATGCTTGGCGATGGGACATGGCAGCAAGTTGACATGACATGACTGCAGGCGTGCCCGTCCACCATAACACTTGGAAGACAGGTATTCTCACTGGGGATGCTGATTCATTGTTGAAGAACAATAGCGGCAATCACAAGAACATTGTACATTAGGTTTAAAACTTAAAGAAAAAAGCAGAGTGTAGAAAAGGACCAAACTTTCGGTTGGCGCAGGTAGCGAGACTTTTATTGTGGAATGAGGAGCAGACAGTGCGCTTTTATTGTAGAGCTCCTGTATGGATAAGAAAGGGAGCCTGTGGTAAGAGAGCTCTATCCCATCCTTGTATGTGGGCTTCCCGGGCCAGAATGCTGGCTGTAATTTGTTATTCATACATGAGCTTAGCTAACTGAGCGTAGATGATACCTGGACTATTCTAGAATCTGTGTGTGTGTGTGCATGTGTGTGTGTGTGTGCGCGTGTGCCTGCTTCAACGTATCTTCCTCATAACCTTATCAAGTACCTGGTATAAGAGATCTCTTAAGGTATCATTAAGAAAAAGAACCTCCTGTTGGTTTACTCAGTACATACTCTCCTTGTAACCCTGTTTTCTCAAAATTTTAGTTATAACAAAAGAGAAGAAGAAATTCCCAATCCTTTTCCATGGGTTCAAATTAACTAAATTAAAGAATTGTGTATTCAATTTTTATAAATTATTAAATACTTTTATTTCATCCACTTGATTCCCAGAACACTGGTTTAACTAAAAAGTGTTCAAATTTATTTTTTCAAATATCTGGATTTGGTGAGTTGCTTATTAGTTTCATGGTCTAAATTAAATTTTTTTAATTGATGACAAAAAGTAAATATAATCATCATTGGGATAATAAAACCCATCACTGTATTATGTATTTTAATATAGAATATTAGAATAGAAATTCTACAGATTTAAACATTTCATACGCATTGATGATTAGACAGAGTTTAAATTAATTGGGTCTTGTATAAATCATTCTAAAATTACATGCATATATATACGAATATATAATTTTTGTGTGGTATATGGAATTGAAAGCAAGCCCGAAAACCTATTACAAACACAGTATTTTTTTATTATTTTAGCCAAAAAGAAACGCCAACAGGCTGCTGGTTCTGTCGATTCTTGGTTCAGTACTGTCCAAATGAATTCACAATAAAATAAGATTGCCCTTAGCAATTCTAACCTGTGTGAGAAGATTGAACTGGGAGACTATCTTTTCATCAACACATGCACATTTTCTCTGTCGGCCATCCAGACACACACACAAAAACAAACTTGTAATGAGCGGGTACTTTATCAAGCGCTTTCTCCATCCTTCATTAAACGACAGAAAATTGCTCTTTGCAGCGTTTGTCAATGCAGCCTGCCCTCCCAGAAGCCCATTTGTTTCACATGCGAGCACCGAATATTGCAGCGATTTGCAGATTTTAAGTGACAAATTGTGCCCAAGTTTGCGTTGCTCTTGGAGTTGTGTTTTGTTTTGGCTCGTTTGGGTTTTGTTTTTCATGATTTTTAACGAGAGGGGACATCCATGAAAGAAGATGAGGGCTGTGCTTTTCACCAAGCACTGCGGATTCTCTTGCCCGTTGCACCGTTTGGGATCCTTTTCCTCTTGAAAATTGTCTTTAAGAGGCTCTCTATCCCCAAACCCTCTCTGTGCAGGTGTAATATATGCGGCTAGTTGAGACTGAAAGCACAGACAAAACGGCAAATGTGTGCTTTCATGGCATTCCTTCTGTTGTTCATTGAAGCTTATTGAATTTGTCATCTTTTTTAATTGCACTCACCGGTAATGGTGGTGAAAGGATTTTTTTTTAGTGAGTTAAAACTTAACAATTTGGCCCTCTCTTAGAGGACAACTCTTCCGGAGCTTTTTAGACAAGGAAGAACTTGGAAATACCAGCAACTGTGTAGCCGTGTCAGGGCAGCCCTGGATGTGCAGCATTACAATCAATGTAACTTATTGAGCTTTGCTGCAGCATCGCAGGGAGGGTGTAATGTATGGGCCCGTGCTTGGTGGAACAGGCATTATTTATTCATACCCAAAGATTAACCACACAATGTCATTGCTGAAATTCTATCGCAGGGGTGAATGAGTAGGTGCAACTTTAAGTTTACTTGGGGGTTTGTATTGGACAGAAGATGATAGTTTTCAATAAAGACAGCAGAGCTCACTGCAACATTTCCATATGCTCTGAATTTCCAGCCAAACAAATAGAGACGAGTTTCGGACCCAGCCTGCAGCACGCCATGCCCTTTAATTGCCATTTACATAGCAGAGAATCATTAATTTCTAATTCATCTATTATTCACTCTCTTTAGTATGCTATGTCCATGTCTATTTGGGGCAGTGAAATAAATACGGTTTCTGCTTTGCTTTAGTGACCTACCATTTTGTGATTTTTTTGATGCTTTTGTGACCTTAACAGACTCCTTTCAACGTATAGCAAGCTTAGGGCTCTTGTTTAGATATGATTTACGATGCTACATTAACCCTTCATTGACCTAGAAATGGCCTAATATTAAAACAGTTTGACACATAGAAAATCAAAAGCCCTTTTATTGAAGGTGCTATTGTCCGCATCATAAGTTTCCTCGATGTGATGTCACAGTCACACCATCAATTTCCTACCACTATTGAGTACTGTATTGAAAAACTAATGGACAGAATCCTTTGTCATTTCTGTCCCAGTGACCAGCAAATAGCTGAGAGAAAGTCTCTGACTTCACATCACTTCAGGCATTTCTAAATGACACATCCAAGATAACACGCTAGCGTTTTAAGAAGAAAGACTTATTGGAGGATGTGGGGATGAATGACACAGGGCCCCTTTGCGCACACGCTTGTAAAGTTGTGACTTTGTTCTTTTTAATTTCTTGCCACAGAGTTCACTTAAACGACGTACGAGTTGGAAAATACATCTTTACAAAGTATTTAGCTGGCTTATGCACATACAGTCTTTTGAGCCTACACAGGAAAATTTTTAGTAGCCGAAGTGATTTTTTTCCTTTTTCTTTTAAATGTTGAGATCAATCCACATACTTCAATAGCTCTGACACATTTATAGAAATCTCAACTTTGGTGAGAATGGATTGTGATGAATGTGCTAGTAACAGAGTACTCTGCAAGACTGTCACCATAAAGAATATTTCAGAAAGGAGCTATTTCCTGAAAAGACACCTTTACAAGATTATGGAATTTGAAATTAGCCTTTTGCATCATACACAATGTTCACACGGACATTCAAATATATGTACAAAGAGGAGGAAATTCACATATAAGAAAACAAAAACAGCATTACCTCAGACGCCGGTGCCCTCTTTAACGTCTACTTCTGGAGATTTCCCAGAGATTGGGCCATTTTGAAATGGCATCTAGAATGCATTATTTGCACAGTGCTGGATTGCAGAGCACAACTGTAAGAATCTGACCACGACTTTCAAAGGCTGTGCCCAGATGGACGCGTCACCAGCTGTCTTCTGGGTGGCTGGCACGTCCCCCGTGAGTCCCGCAGCAGGTCCTCACCTTCCCCCGCCCTCAGCGAAGTCAACTTTGCCTTTAGGACCGAAGTGTTCATATTATGGCCCTCAAGTCCTGTGTTTCTTAGGTTTTTTTTTTCCACTGACGTCCCTAAAGATCTTCTGGAACTGGTGGAAGAGGACAAAGACGTTTCCTTCCTGCCTCTCGTGGGTCCTCAGCACCTGTCGTCTCCTCTTCCCGCTGCTCTTACCATGACCCCACTTGCCGACTTTCTAGTCAGCGATGCAGAAGTCATTTTCATGTCTTTAACACACAAGAATGTCTCCCAACTTTAGAGTGAGTATTATCTCTAGGGAGAGGGTGTGGGATTTCAGGGGGGAACTTGACAAATATATCTATAACATTTTGCTTAATAGCAATAATGAAGTGAATATGGAAGGTATTTGTTAATGGCTAATATTCATCTAATATGTTCCAGTATGAACCTCTCTGTTCTTAAAATATTGAAATTACAGTCAATGCCCTGAGCCTCCCTCCTTCACCCCACTCACTCTGCACCTGGACCCTCAGGAAAGGCTGAATGCCCCCCAAGCAGGGGCTTCTAGTGTCAACGTGGAATTGTAATTAAATATATTTGGTAGGCACATAGTAACTATTTTATTATTGTCTTTACTGTTCTGTTGGCCTAAATTTTTCCACAATTGTAAAAACAGATTTTTAAATTTCAAAAGGGGAATCTTACATCTTCGAGGCATCTTTCACATGCACCAAAGCACCCCAGGACATGCATTGATGACCACGCGGGTTCCACATGCCTGCCTCAGCACTCGGAGCCACTGTGTCCTGTCACCTGGTGCAAGAAGCCCCCTTACTCTACTGGTGCCACAAACACAACCCGACCACCACAAGCATGACCCCCTGTTGGCGTATTTCTGGATTCTTGTTGTTCAGCTGCGCCCAGCCCTGGTGACCCGATCTTTGTGAATTTTACCCTAGGCCAGGGCTGGGGCCACATGGTTCCTGAGAGTGGTGAGAGCCAGGACATCCAAGTGATGAAGTTTATTAACATCCTTCCTGCCTGTTTCAAGTTAGAGCCACTTAGCTGTTCCGACGTAGGAAAGGGCAGTGGAGGGAATTGGTGAGATGCCATCACCAGGCGAGTTTCTCCAAGTACCGTGGACGGGAAGTGGATGGGTTCTGCACAGACCAAGAAATGAGGGAACGAGGGATTATCCCCACAGCCAGGGGCACCCACTTTACACAAATCACGTATACAAAGAAGAGTAATAAGCTTAATGAGCATTACATGAATATTTAACAAAAAAGTACACTGTCAATTGGTCAAAGTCCTATTAGGCTGCCACAGCAACACAAGATAAAAAGATGTGGTTAGATACCATGTCTGTGACAGCGCCCTCCATGAGGAACGTGTGCTGCAGATTGTGAAGCCTCGCAGAGTCACCAGGCATCTGTCTCTTCTACCAGCTTCGCAAACATAAAGCCCTGTTTGTGTTTGCTTGGTCATGTATGATATGCAAATACAGAGGGTGAAAGAGCACGTTAGGACCTCAGGCATGAAATTCAAAATGGAATCCTGTCAAATCATAGGAACTCAAGTGTAATTCTTACTGTGTAGATGACAGCGGGCTAATTAGTAATACAAGAGAGAGGCACCCTTCACCTCGAAGGTCACGAGCTAGCGTACCACCCCTTGTTTATTAGCTTAACACAAAGGGTCATTATGGTAATCCCACCCTCCCGGGCGGTTGATTCCGGGTAAATAAAGCTTGGTGAATACATGTATATAGAATTGTTTCCCATTATCATACAGTGTCTGCAACCTTTTAATTAATATTTGTAATGCCTTTGAAAGTACTTGCACCTGAAAATGACCAAGTTGGTACTTCACAGCATCCTGTAGATCATCCTTCTATTTTCTCCTGTTTGGAAGACAGAGACAGGGACAGAGTGGAACAGAGAGAGAGAACAGGATCAAGCACATTCTTAATTCCCCAATTACGGCTTCTGTGACAAAAATTAGTCTCCAAGTATAATTACTTCTCTCTATATCTTCTGGCTAAACTTATTATTTTTTTCTGTACTGTACGAAACTGCCTTAGCTATTTTATAAAGGCTAAGTATTTCACTAAGCTCTTGCAATATTGAGAGAATCTATATTCTGAGAATTTGAAAACATGTCAGCCCACCTAAATTACATATTGATCAGGTTTAATTGCATGCCACCCATCAGTATTAGGTTTGAAAATTCATAAAAGAGAAATAATGTACTCTTTGTGGATGATTACTTCTGGGGCATTTAAATGAATTCCATCACTTAACCTGAGCTGCGACAGATTATTGAGCCTTGCCATCTAGCCATTCAAAGACCAATGCAGTAGAACAGCTGTTTTCCAACTATCAGAGAACAGCAGAGTGCAAACAATATAAATTTATATAGATTTTCTTTTAAGGAAAATAGCAAAGTAAAACATTAAAAGTAAACATTCATTTTTCAATTGCTTCCTGAATCACCCTCCTCATTGTCTCCCTATATAGTCATTCATTTTTAATTCTTTTTGGATCTTAGGCATCCTTTTACTTCAAGTAGTAATTCACATTTTAATTAATATACAGTAATCAAAGAGATAAGCAAAGATAAATGTCTCTCAGTTTGGTTTTATTTGTTAAGGTTAATTTTTTGTGCAAGTACATAAAAGGATTTTAATGCTGATTCTTTAGTGGACAAGCCATTTAATTTTTGTAAAAAAACTCCAAAGTTTTGTACTGTCAGTGGTGAATGCTCTTTAAAAGCTATCTTCTTGTGAAGGTCACATTGGCTAAGAAAATGAGTTCATCATTAGTTTTCAGGGTGTTCTTTACATTTAGAAATTATGTTTGTTGGTATTGGTTGTGTTTTGAGAAATTGTGCTTATGTATGTTTTTCTTTACAGATTATCAATACAAAGTAAAAAGAACCAGTTAAAATCAGTGGGCTTACTTGGATAATAGTTTAAGAGCTACATTTTATTTAGACACTTTGAGGTAATAAATATCTGTGAGCATAATTAACTGTCTTTATCCAGGACTGGTTCTGGACATGCTGCTTTAGGACCTTCCGTTTTGTCTTCTTTCAATGTTAATGTTCAGCTTTTCCTTGAGAATTATTTGGGTCTGTGAGGTACGCTAAAGGATTTGTTTTTACATAGTGTGTTATTACATGCAGACGCCAAGCAGATGCTTCACTTTGTCTCATCCTTGGCATAAACATAGCACCATGTTTTATTCTTTATGAAGCAAAGGTAATGCTGTGCAAATGAACTCTCTTGACATGTCTGACTTCATTGTTTATTTGACTGAAATTACAGTTGTGGGGGGCAGAAAATAATGGTTCTCAGGGGCCAAGGGGCACAGTTATATCTTGAGTCCTCACTTAGGTCACAATTGCATCAGGATCCTCTAGGAGAGTCAGCTACCAAATCTAAGACAACTCAGAATACGATACCCTAAAACATCGGTGCTTCTGCCTCTTGGTCAATGGCAAACACTGGTTCTCTCAGCCCGTACTCACACCTGACATCTCAGGAACACTTCATTCACACGGTCATAGATATGGGTGTGTTGTTGTTTTGCCATATTCTTAGGGAGAAAACGGGGGGGGGGAGGAGAGAGAGGAGTATCACAGTTGGTGATCGGGTTCATAGAAGACAGCTGCCCTCAATTCCCACATGTGGAGGTCGGTTCCCCACGCAATCAGATAAACCAAATTTATTGAAATTTCATCAACATTTTATGAAAGGATGATGGCTTTACTTTTCTGATCTACTATTTACTATCTACTCAGTTATATTGTAGTAAAACAAATCCACCTAAATCACCCCCTGGAAAAATAACTTTTTCCCAAGACTTTATGGAAAATTAGGAAAAAGCTCATAGCCAGGGAAAACTTTGAACTTTCTTTCTTTAGAAAATGTAAAATCCTTCCTTGATGGGTTGTCATTATGAGTCAAGAAAGAATTGATTTTACTTTTGGCTGTCCAAGAGCAGAGCACAGAACAAAGTGTTCATGGAAAGAAACTGTCTTAAAGCATAACCAGTTATAGGGTGAGGGATGACAGGAGGAGGGAGAGGACATTCTCTTAATAATAAGAAGAAAGTCAGAGCTTGAAAGGTGCAAAATAAAACTTATTCAAAAACCTAAAAGAGATCAGGTTGAGACTTAAAGAAATGAGGTATCATATACATGATATTTAAATAAAATAGAAATATGGTAAGGGACTTAGCTTGTTCCTTAAATGGTTCAGAGCCTGGTAAAGTGAGTTACAGATGAGTGAAGAGTTAACAGCATTCTGTTGCTCATTGAGTTGAATGTGATTTGAAATATGAGTCCATAAGCTAGTGCCATGCCAAGAGGTCAACCAGAATGTTGTTGTAATAGAGATGGTGGTGGTGGTGGTGGTGGTGATAGATGTGATGGTGGTGGTTGTGGTGGTGGTGGTGTTGGTGGTGGTGGTGATAGTTGTGATGGTGGTGGTGGTGATGGTGGTGGAGGTGGTGGTGGTGATAGTGGTGGTGGTGGTGGTGATGGTTGTGGTGGTGGTGGTGATGGTAGTGGTAGTGATGGTGGTGATAGTTGTGATGGTGGTGGTGGTGATGGTGGTGGTGGTGGTGGTGGTGATAGTTGTGGTGGTGGTGGTGGTGGTGGTGATGGTGGTGATAGTTGTGATGGTGGTGGTGGTGGTGGTGGTGGTGGTGGTGATGGTGGTGGTGGTGGTGATAGTTGTGATGGTGGTGATGGTGATGGTGGTGGTGGTGATCGTTGTGATGGTGGTGGTGGTGGTGGTGATGGTGGTGGTAGTGGTGGTGGTGATAGTTGTGATGGTGGTGGTGGTGGTGGTGGTGGTGGTGGTGGTGGTCGTGATAGACTTGATGATGGTGATGGTGATTATGGTGGAAATGGTGACTCTGAGTGGATTCTTAAGGGGAAGAAATGTGAAGAAACATACATAACTGATATAAGGAGCCTTATCGAGAAAGTCTTCCATATAGATGGAACAACCAACCTCCGAAAAAATCTATTGACATTAAAACAGCTTCTAACTGTTTGGAATTTTCTATACATTTCAGAAAAATTAAAATCATCCCTTTTTGGAAGACAATACAGAAGAATGTAAATAGCATGTGCTTTGTCCCAAGCAAAATAAGAGTTCAAAACCTACCTCCTACTGTGTGAACCTAGTTAAGTTACTTAGCATCTCTCTGCATTATGTTCCTCACCTGTAAACTGACAATCTTAACAGCTTGGAGAAGTTTGTTATTTGGATCAAAAGTGATAATATATACAAATCACGTAGCCTAGTGTTGGTGCATATTAGACACTTAAATATTTACTTCATCTACTCAAAGGTTTATAAAATATAGCACAGATCCTAGATTTGGGGATGGGTTATAGAAATAAAGGGTTTTTCCATTCTCTGTAAATCCATCAATAAACATCATAAGTCCCAAGTTTTGATATTAGGATGGGGGATCAGAGAATTCAGACCAAGGAGATTTTGTCATATTTGAATAGCCATCCCATTTTTCTTTGCCCCTGAGGAAAATTCATATGACACCTTCTCTATAACTGTTTGTCACCCTCAGCAGCTAACCAAAAGCAAGAATTTCCTGTGCAAAGGCAGCTTATCTAGTGATGAAATGGATACCTTGTACTTAATAATTAAATTAATATCACATTATAAAACAATATATGAGCCAATAGGAAGACATGGCAGGCAATTTATTATGAAATTTCACTTTGCTTGGTTTCTTTTCCACATTAAAAAAATTTAAATTCTAAAATGCCAAAAAAGCAATGTCCTTATCCAGTATGTGCAGTTATTTAAAGATATTTCTTATAATGTGCCATATAGAGTAAACTTATTCACATATATTATTCATTGGCTTATTTGTTTATAAGTGAGGGAGACCCAAATCAAACCAGCTTTGCAAGAAAAATAGTGTTATTAGCTTAAGTAACCAAGCCACTGAGCTTTCAGAAGAGGGGACAGATGGCTGGGTGCAGATAACAGACCACTTCTGTCTTCCATTTTTTTTTGGGTGGGGTTGGAGTGTGGTGGACTAAGAATTCAAATTTGTCCCACCTGTGTCATCTTCCCTTTCGGGTGGAGAAGGTTGGTATGATGAATCGCCCCCAGGAGAACCTCATGGCTGGAGTGGAGAGAACCGTTTCATAAATGAACTGTGTGCTGGGGGCGGCAAAATAAGAACTGCCCTCTATGTATACATTATTTCATTCTCATCCATAAAAATCACCAAACCAATTATTGTATATTTATTATAAATACAAATACTAAATTGCAATATGGCTATAAAAGAAGATCCAGTGTATGTTTGAGATTTTGTAATATAACTTTAAAGAAATGTGACCAAATATTTAACACTTAGGGAAATGTTTAAATTTGTCTCAACAAATACCCATTGTTTATTCTCGGTGTTTCTACTCTTATCCTTGAAGTTCGTGGTGCTGTGGAGTTTTGCAGTAACAATGCTCTTTATCTAGTGGATAAATCAATAACAAATCACTTATTCCTTAGTACTTGAGAAACAGTCTGCAGAAGTCCTAATGTGCTTTTTGGTGTACCAAATTAAAGCGTGTCCTCAATAAATCATTCCCAATTGTCCCCTGATGAATTCTGAAATGGCCGATGCCTTCGATACTCTGTAAATATTTCTCTTCTTGCATGACTGTCTTCGGTAAACGTCCTTCTCTCCTCAGACCAACCAAGAAGACAGGCTTGGGATGAATCTCTAACCCCTACTTTAATGCATAGCCTCATAATGGCTACATTTGGAAAACAATGCTAAAAACACTTTAGCTTTACGAATGGAGAAAAATAGGAAGAAATAAAACTAAAATATTTAGTGCAGCCAATTATTGAACTGGCATTTAATAATAACAACTTTTACTCAGTTTAAATTTCTAGCAAAGTTTCAATATGCCTGCTCCTGGTTGATTTTGTCCCTCCAGAAAGGTATGTTGGAGTCCTAACCCCCAATACCTAAGAATGTGACCTCGTTTTGAGATAAGGTCTTTACAGAGGTAACCAAGTTAGAATAGGGTCATTAGGGTGGGCTCTAATCCTGTATGACTGGTGTCCTTATTAAAAGGGGAAATTTGGATAGACACGAATAATCTTAATGGCTTAATAGAGGGAAGATGGTATGAAGAAACATCAGCCAAGAAGAGAGCCTTGGCATAGGCACTGCCTCACGGCCTCAGAAGGAAGACACAAGGCTGACACCGTGATTTCAGAATTCTAGCCTGCAGAACTGAGGGAAAACAAACTTCTGCTGTTCACGTCACCCAGCTTACAGTACTTTGTTACAGCAGCCCTGGGAAACTAATACAATGCCCTGGGTTAGTAAAATGTCCACAACTTTTGTAAGTTGTAAGGCCCATGTTAGTATGTAAAATATAAAATACTTCTATAAATTCTGTTACCCGAAAACTTTGATGATCTCCTAAATTTTACCAAACCACAGAGTTTCTGTTTTGACATACTATTCAGTGTAAATAGATATGTACCATTTTCTGATACGAAAGGACTGTATGTACACAATAGAACATTTAAAATACTGGAAATCATAAAGAAAAAGGCAAAATCACCTTTAATATCATGGTCCAAGAAATCTGATGCCTTCTTTTTCATGACAACCTGTCTGTCATTTATGGTGATGATGAGCTCTTAAATTACTATAAGAATACAAATTAAACTATTTAAAAAATTTTTGTTTCCTTCATTAACACTGTTTCTCAGGGTTTACTTATTCTACTGTGTGTGTGTGTCTACATGCACACATACTCACACCTCTCTTTTTGCTACTAATTTTCCTCATAGATCTATTGATCCTTGGTTACTTATGCACATTATATCTGAGGGTCTGGATTGATCAGCCTTGGTCTCTAGGGTGCATTTCCTCAGCCCTAATGAGCATTCCCATTGCCTTGTCAGGGATGACCTTGGGATTGCTTAGAGGAGAAAAGGGATGTGTGCCCTGGGTATGATTCTCTACTCTTTAAAATGGGCAGGTAGACTTTATTCTGGGTTTGGAAACACCTGTTTCCTTGTGGTTCCCATAAGTTTGTTTCCTCGACATTTGTGGTGCTTTGGGGATTGTCCTCCACCTCTGTTCTGCGTTCTCACACTGAGAGTCTCCTGTTAGGACACATTTGCTCACATTGTGTCCAGAGTGGAACTACGGACTCTGCCCACCTGACCTCCACTAGGCACGGCACAGCTCCACCCTGGCCCGACAGAAAACGTGCTGGTGGGAACTCCCACCCCTCTGTACCCAGTCCTGCCCCCAGGATCTTGGCAAGCGTCTAGGTTCTGCAGAGAAAATTCATATATTTGAAGACATTTTCTTTTGCCTTTCTGGAGCTGTAGGTTCTTCTGCTTCGTTGACTTTTGTTTTATACATGATCTTTTCTGCTTTGCAGCTTCCAGAACTTTCTCATCCTTATGTTTTAACAATTGAATATTTCTTGAGTCCACGTACTGCTATGGTTCTCAGATAGATAATAGATACAGATCTATATTGTTATCATTATAATGTATATATTGCATGTAGTCATTTTTTTTTTTAATTTCCCATTGGAATAAGATTTTGGCAAACAGGAGAAGGCAAAATATGTGTTCCTTATCTGCTTGAAGCCAATGATTTACTGTGTTTACAACACTCGAGGATGTTTTTAATCATGTGAACCAAGGCCATCAGGTGGAGTTTAGAGCATAGATTCCAAACTTTTATTCGTTGATTGAATCCCATGTCCACAGTGCACGAGCATTACAACTTTACGTGAAAGTTATTTTATCTCTATAAGCTTGAGTTTGTCACCTATAAAACAACCATAACTAAAAAGACAGATGATTTATATAAAGTATTTAGCATATGTTCTGTATATAAAAAGTTATAAATAAATATCAGCTATTACTATTACCAAACTTAGAATTTTATGATCATAATAAATTTCCAGAGGTAACTTTTTATGATCATTTTATAATCACATTAACTTTAGAGACAATGCATTTGACTATTGAGAACCAGAAATTGAGTTCTTTAAAAATGTGACATTATGGGGCTGGCCCTGCGGCATAGCAGTTAAGTGTACGCACTCCGCTGCAGCGTCCCTGGGTTTGCAGGTTTGGATACCGGGTGCACACCAACACACTGTTTGTCAAGCCACGCTGTGGTGGCATCCCATATAAAGTAGAAGAAGATGACACGGATGTTAGCCCAGGGTCGATCTTCCTTGGCAAAAAGAGGAGGATTGGCATTGGATGTTAGCTCAGGGCTGATCTTCCTTACAAAAAAAAAAAAAAAAAAAAGGGACATTCATGTATACAAACCCCTTTTTGCATTGCATTCCCTATTTACTGATACTGTTTTGTAGAACTTTAAAAATAGTGAGATCATATAAATAATGTCCATAATGAAATATAGACTTTGGGATAAATAAAATGAAGAATACAACAATCTCTGCAATTTAATATATGAAACGTTACCATATTCTGTACACAATCTTAGAGAGATATGCTCTAAAGGGCGAGTTGCATAATAGATGGGAGGTAGCACAAAAAACACTCGGGGTGTTGTAGTGTTGTAGAGATGGTTGGGGTTATCTACATCCGTGGTTCTCAACCAAGGGCGAGTGTGCTCCCCAGGGGACATGTAGCAATATCTGGAGACATTTCTGGTTGTCACAACTTGGGGGAGAGAGGGATGATACTGGCATCTGGTAGGGAGAAGCCAGAGACGCAGGTAAACATCCTACAGTGCACAGGAGGGCGCCCACACCCCACCAGACAAGAACTATCCAGCCCAAAATGTCAATGGTGCCAAGGTGGAGAAATCCTGATCTAACTCTGTTATTCGTGTCTAGTTCAAGTCCACTATTTCTTTTAGCCTTTTTATTGTGGAAAATTTCAACAAACACAAAGTGAACAGATGCACCTCATGCGCTACATCAACAGCTCTCATCATTCCGCCATTCTCATCTCACCCATACCTGCCCTACCCCATGCTTCTTTTGTAAATAAGGAAAACAAAATGCCAAGATGCTAAGGCGCCTGCTCACATTCCTGCACTACTAGTTAGAGGTCAGCAAGAACTAGGAAGAGATAACCTAACTCTTGGTCCAGGACCCTTTCCACTGGGCCAAAATCAAAACGTGATCTCTATTTTTACTATAACTCCTGCAAATAGAAGTTACAATCCTAATACATAATTCATTATTTATGCTCTACCTTGTAACTGAAAATATTTAAAGAGGCTTTATTAGGGGCAAAAATAGTTTAGCTGCTGATTCAAAGAATTAACCATCTTATTTGATATGCTCACATCTCAGTGCTGGTAAGAATGGTGTGTAGGCTTCCATGCAGACATTAACGGCCACTGTACAGCAAACAGCCACGCTCCCCTGGAAAGAGCTGCTTACAGATCCCGCTTAGATAATGTCAGAGGCCCCACTGCAGGAAGAGCTGTAGGCTGATAGAGGCTAAGTACAGTGTGCCTCTCAATTAGAACCTAACAGCAAGGCATGAAGTACTGGGACACGCTACAGTGCGGATGGACTTGGAAGACATGACGCTCAGTGAAAGAAGCCAGACACAGGAGGCCACACATTGTGTGACTCCATCTATATGAAATGTGCAGAGTAGGCAAATCCATAGCGACAGAAATAAGACGAGTGGTTGCCTGGGCTGAGAAAGAAGGCGGGGGTGAGGGAAGGATAAGGAGTGACACTGAATGCATATGAGGCTTCTCTGGGAGGGATGAAAGTGTCCTGGAGTTAGGTAGTGGGAAGAGTTGCACAATCTTGTGAAGATATTAAAAATCACTGAATTGAGCACTTTGAAGGGGTGAATTTTATGACATGAATTATACTCAGTAAAACAAACACCTGTTCTCTCATTAGCCCTGCAGTGTTAGTGACCCTTCTCTTTCTCCTTCATTCTCCTTTCAAGAACATCAAGAAGATGTTGGGGTGTGCCTCGCAGAGAGAAGGTGAATATGCTCTCTCCTGGACTTCTTATTTTGCCCTCAGGACCCAGCGGCCTCAGGAGAGCTGCAGTAACTGCCCTTGTCTGGTCCCTGGGAGATAGCTTGCATAATCTCCGCTTTGACCCTACCTCTCTGCTGCGTGTGCTGCAATGGTGGAAACTGGCACCTGGTTCTCTCAAGTTCGCATGTGACCCGAGCCTAGAGAATCACTCGAGAAGCAAGCTGAGGAAATCGGTGTAATTCACTTCATGCCCTGCAATGGTGAGAGGTTTGGATAGAGAAGTGAGTTAGTGGTGTTTCAACAAGTTTATTCAGGTTTTCTATAAGAACTATTCCAGAGAATACCAGCTATATAAAGCCAACAGGAGAAACAGTAAAATGCAGGCTAAAGTAGCATCGATTGTTCCTTCTGAAGAAAGACAAAGAGCTCATTCTGACCAAGCGATCTTGTTATATCCCAAGCAGATTAGATGGAATGGAATCTGAATGCATTTGCACGTGAATTAAACTTCTCCCTCACCATCCAGATGAGTCTAACCTTCTTTAGTGATGGTTTTGGTAACCAGGTAACATCTGTTTAATGGTGCCTATTCAGCCTCCGACACAGCATACCGTACATGTGAGCGAATGAAACACATCCTGGTAATGATGGAAGGCTTACAGTCAAGGCTTCTCTGGGTTTTGTTCATTCTCGCTTGTGAACTACAAGACTAGATTCAATCTTGGCAAATGGCCTGTAATTCATGACTAAGAATGCTCTGGAACCCTTAAATATCTACAAACTTTCTTGGAAAATGGTGGTATTTATTTCAAGGAGACAGAGCTATAATTACTGAGACCAAACTATTTCCTGAGAATTGAAGGGCAGTGGTGACTTAAAAAGAAGTTGGGGATCACCCTGGACTGGTGGAGAAACTTCCCAGAAAAGATGTGGTGGGAACATGAAGGGACCAAAGTCCCTGAGAGAGAGGGTGTTAGCCCTCTGTTCCCGCAGAGCATGGTGTATGGTGTTGTCTGCAGCACGTGCCCGTCTGGCAAGCAGTGTGCGTGGATCTGCTCTTCCGCAGGCCAAGTCCGGGAAGAGGCCTGGCGCCTGCGCAGCCCTGGGAAATGTGTGCTTTCATATTATTTGTTGAAGTAAATGAAGAAACAGAACTGGGGGTTTCTAAAGTCCACAAGTGAAACTCAGCCCATGAGCCAGTTCCTGGATATTCAAAGGCCTTATTCCAAGACATGAAGGAGGAAAGCACGGGGCCGGTTGGCCCTTTCCTTCCGAGAGTCTGTCTATTGAAAGCGCATTTTGTTTGCAACTCTAAAAACTACCCACCTAAACTGACCCTTTTTATTGTTTTACCTCATCATCTTAGACCCTCACCTAGTCTCTTCCACTCAATCACCAAGGTCCCCAACCTCAGACTTTCTCCAATGCTGACTTTTCCAATAATGTTAACTTGACATGAGCTCCGTTCTTGCAGACACAGGTCTCTTTTTGGTCGCTCCCTGCCCCATACAAGTAGCTCCTATTTACATATCGTCTTCCCCTCATGAGTCTTGGTCTTGTCTTCTTAACTTATGTGTAATGCGGTGAGAGCTGGGTGGTATATTCTCGAGACCCTGCAGAATACAAACCTTGGCACATGCTGACGTACTAGCGGATGCCACCAGGTTAGGCTCTGCAGAGCTGATACCTTTGTAGTAAAAGACAGAAATAGTGGGGATGGCATATCATCGCATCACTTGGGAAGACCCGTGTGTGAGCGGGTGGGGGTGACGTGAGGCAGCTCTGCTGGTGCCCCACAGTGGCCATTGTCAGTAGCTGCCATTCCCTTTTAAATGGAGGACATCTGAACCATTGCAGAACGGTTTTTACTACAGATAGGAAGCATGTGGCAACGCAAATGCAGTCCTGAGGACTGTATCTGCATACTTGACAAAAAATATTTTTAAAATATTTTGGGCAATCATCCCTGAGGAGGCAGATATATCTGTGGAGAGTGTGAAATTGTGAGTGTCTTTATTTACAACACAGACATAGTGCTAATGCCGCCAAGGTACCTCTGACAGGTGCTTCACTATAGCTACTGTAGCATGGCACACTGTGGGGTCACGATGACCTCACTTTGAGTGCTGAATCTCTGATTTAACTGGTGACTTCCAAAAATCAGTGCTGTATGGTATGGATGGCACTAAACGCATAAGGTTTTGTTAGAATTAGATGGGAAAATAAATGTAAAGTGGTTAGCTCAGTGTGGACACATTGCAAGTGTTTTTTTATTATTATTTAGTATAACAATATCACTTCTATTTTTATTGCATTTAATGCATGAAAAATCGATTTACAGTTAACAAACATGTTACAAATCTATCTTTGACTTATACCTGGTTTATCTTCCCTATGAAACTTAGATTTAAGGCCAACCTTGAATGTTCCTCTTAATCTTTAGTCTGACTTGTCAGTGTCTGTTACCCACGGCCCAGGCCAATTTGCCTCTTTAAACTGTACAGTCTCCTCCAGAACTGGTATAATCTATGAAAATACTTTAAACTCTTTTTAGATACTTATATTTTGCTGTAATGCACACACATATCTAGAGAAATGTGACATTTTTATCAAGAAGCCCTTCCTTGCCTAGGTAGGTTATAGACTGGCCGGATTTCTTTGAAGAAATCTGTGAAAATCAGTAGGTCCCTTAGCCACCTGGACCTTGTTATCGTCTCCAAAACGAGAGAGAACCAACTGATCCTTGTGGGGTTGTCCAATTCTAATATTCCGTGATTCTAAGACACAACAATTTTCAAAGACCCACCACTAAGGAATTCAGAAAGATGAGTCTATTTTGAAAAATATTTTTAAAGAATGGCTTGTGTATTATCCATGCTTCAGCTATGCCTAGCTCCACCTGGTTCAAAGGGACCTGAGGTTGCCAACCACCGAAATCAACAGCAAGAGCCAGGAAGGCTGACCTGCTGTCTCCTCTCTGTGCTGCTCCACAGCACACACCGTGTTTTTCTGAACACAAGACATAGGAAAGCTTCCATTACGCGCTACCTGAACTTATGGTTAACTCTCCATTCACTTTTTTTTTTTTTTTACATTAAATACATAATTTAACTTCATGCTTCCAATAACCTCTGTTTTCTACAGACGTTGCCAATACAACTTCATCTAATACGTCAAACGTATGACAACCAGATTATTTTTCTGCATTCACGTCCACTTTTGCTCAAATTACTTAGATTATGAAGACAAATGTGCATTCTGTAATAATTAATTTCCTGAACTTCTAAGGTAAACTCTGTTGAAGAGACCTGGCTGGAGGAGCACGTTGGCTGAGCAAGGGCCCTGCCTCTTGTAAATGGTAACAGGTGTAGTTAACTTGATGATCAGCCACACCAGTCACGTTCCCTGCAAAAGCATTTTAAATTAGTGTGCATTTTCTTTTCTTTCTTTCCTCTGGATTTCTAGGTTGCCAATCAGAATAACAGTGTTACAGATGAAATTGAGGGTTCTCAGTGACTAGCTCTGGGCTGTGAATAAGGAGCTCTGCCACAAGCTGGCTGGGTGAGCCCCCGCATTCCCGTCAACGTCCCAACCTCAGCTCCCATCTGTGAAATGAACATGCTGTATCTCCAAGGCTCAGCTCGGCATGGCTTTTCCAGGATGCCATTCCACATCTCTCACCGTTCAAAACAGGACCTCCTTGTACTCTTGTACTGGTCAACCCCTAGTCTGTACTTGGCTGAAAATATGCTTTATGTTTAAGGTTTATCTTAAACATAATTTAAATAGGCAAAATTTAAATAGGGCGTCAGGTGGTGGTGCAGCCATAAAATGGAGCTGCCTTAGAATCTCAGAGATTGAAATGAACACAACCCCTAACACATCTTGTTCCTGATCGTGTAAGGCTCTCAGTTTGCGGGCCTTCTGCTAGATTCAGAGTCCAGAAAATATGTATGATTTCTGCCACCTTGCAGAGCGTCCGTCAAATGGAGCCAGGTTTTGCACATTCCATCTGGAATGATATCTCTTCATGTTGAAATTGTCATTCTGTGACATCAAGACCAGGAATCCAATTGTTCTTTGATCTTCCCCACAAGACAGATAACAGCTGGGAGCTGACAAGATTCAGGTGTAGGATGGAGGGTACCAATGTCTGTTAGTTTTGCTTCTTAGCAGCTAGAACATAATTGTTATGTATTCTAAAACCTAAAATTTACTATCTCCATAAAGCCTTACTACATCAGCTATGGAGGAAGACTCCTTGGCAGCCTTTTCGTTACTGGCCACAGTAAAGCTAAAGCCCTGATTACTTCTGTATTTAGGGCTTATCCTGTGTCTTGCGTGTTCAGTGATAAATACAAGGCCATTACGAAATTCTGAGTTTCCCCTGCAACCTTTGTTATTCTTAGAAAGATCATTTCAAATTTATTTTGCAATACTTTTTCAGGTATCAAATGCTTTTAATTTCACAGAATCATGTTTCCCCAGCCCCTTTAATAATATTAAAGATGTTTATTTCAGGAGACCTTAAGAGAAGACAACAATATTTTTTTAAACAGTTCATAGTTATTGCCCTCCATAAGATTAAAGTCACCCTAACAGCACTTACCAGACAGATTCCAGACAAGAAAGAGTAAAGAAAATATAGACTGCAATTTGGAGGAAGGAAAATATCTTTTTCCTTTTCCTGCCCCTGAACTTTACATTTGAAATGCACAAGCATATTAAGGGAGAACCATCTTCCATTGGAAAGAACAATGGATCTGGAATCAGAAAACCTGCAGTGAATCAAAGCCTCCTGTACACACACAGGGAGTGTGACCACAGGCTGACACTTCTGGAAACCGTGGAGTCAGTGAAGATGGAGCCAGATGTCGTGATGTCAAGTCTAAACCAGGCACATGGCTGCTGGTTAGTGAATGTTTGTTGAGCAAATAAATAAACGAGCACAGAAACATAAACTACAACTACCACAGATTTCTGTAATGTCTCACATTTAATCCTTAAGGATTTCACATAAGACAAATGAAGATTAAGCCTGCTACCACTAAGCGGCACATAGACCCACTCAATGCAGCGCACCTTCTGGAAGCACACCCCTTTATCCTGGCTGGGTTCCCTGGGCTGCCAGCCTGCACTTTTTTTTTCTTGTTCTTTTTTGTTTTTCTTGGGTTTTATAAAGTTTTGCCTTGGAAACTGGGCAGTGCCACAGAACTTTCTAAATTGTGGATCCATCTTGCACTGAGCTAGACATCTAGGGGAAGAACAGGACACAAATAAGGCTCCTATAAGTCAAGCAGGAAAATCTCTCCTCCTGGACTGCCCACACTCATTGATAACGGATAAACTAAATGGGCTTTGTACTCCAGCTCCTCCTTTCTCCTGAAACAGCTTCTTTGTTCAAGTTTCACAGAAACGCTTCTGTCACTCCAGGGCCTGGGAAGCACACCTAACTTAATAAGTACTTTGTGTGTTGAATGAATATCTTTCTGTGTGGGCGTCAACCTCTGTTGGAAGTTATCATAAGTGGTGAAAAAAATCAACATAAAAGTGATGAAAAATAGATGCAAGACTATGAAAAAATAACCCACACCTTGGTTTATCATATTAAAGTAACGTAACAGTATTGTCAAGTGCTTTCCTTTATCTTCAATATTAATGTATCTGTTAAGCAACACAGAGAAAATGCAATTCAAGATGTTTCTTGCAGAGAAGGGATTGACTTTTTGCTAGTTCTGTCCTCTCATACCCGGTAGTATTTCCTTGTGTCCTTGTAAAGCTTTTTGGAAAATGGTTGGAGGGAGTTAAAGACACAGTGGAAGAGAACAAGGTCTTCTTGACTTGGGAATGTTTGAGGTTTGGATGAACCAGGGTGACTCCCTGATATGGCCCTAAAAATGCATAGTTTTATTACACACTGAGAAGTTAAATTTTGCTCTGAATTGCTGAACTAATAGAATTATACAAAAGTTCTCATACCCAATAGAAGAATGAAATTTGCTGCTATTGCTCCTACCGTGACCAAGACAATAAAATATCCCTGCATTCGTGACGCTCCCACCACCTTTCTGGGACTGTAGTTCCCGAAAAGCAAGAGGCATTTCATGTAGTAGTTTAGTTTAAACAATGGTCTCATCTCAAATGAGGAGCCAGACCAACTTTCCTCTCCCTCTTCACGCTGCATGCTCTGGAACGTCCTCTTCTACTAGGCATTATTAATCACTATTAATTTTTATTAAGGCCATTAAAAGTGGCTCAGTTTGTTTAATCTTTCTGTGCATTTATAGAAAATATAAGTTCTACAGACCTACAAGGTCTTAAACCTTGAAAAATTAGGGAAATTCTCATGAATTTCAATTTATTAAACAACTCCCTGGCCCCCATAGCATTGCTCAGGAGACAAATAGTATTAAATAATAATAACAATGTCCATAGTTTCTCATCCTGGAACATGAAACATAGAAGGACAATGCCATTTCATACCAACCTCTGAAATTGCGTCCACGTGAGCTTGTGAATTTCCATGCAAGGCCCAATTTTAAAGCAGTGAATGTTTTCTTAACCACAATATATTTCTGTTAATTAAAAAAATATGTTTTGCATTCCCACATTGCCTCACGCACTTTACTAAGCGGTAGCATATAACAATGGTCTCCGTTTATGCATCATTGTTGTGAACCAGATATCAGGGAGGGTTCAATGGCCTTATGATTCTGGACAGTTTTACATCTCTATGTGTTCCTTTTCATCCACCAGTCATTGCTACAGTTAGATATTCAACATCTGGAGAAAATTTTAATGGTTTAAAGAACAGGTTCCTCAGAGCAGCCACTCTGTCCAGTCATCCTCCCAGTAAAGTACTACACAAATGCACAATCTTCTCTAACCATAACTTCAACTTTCAAGTTCATAAATGGAGCCTGAGGTCTTGCTAGTCGTTCTGGCCTAGGCCATTGGTCTTCCAAAAATTTGCTGTTATACCTCCTTAAAAGCATTTTTATGGGCCCAGCCCAGTGGTGTAGTGGTTAAGTTTGCATGCTCTGCTTCGGTGGCCTGGGGTTTGCAGGTTCTGATTCCGGGCGCAGACCTATGCACCTCTCACCAAGCCATGCTGTGACAGCATCCCACATACAAAATGGAGGAAGATGGGCACAGGTTAGCTCAGGGACAAACTTCCTCACCAAAAAAAGAGAAAAAATGTTTAGTCCAATGTATCCCAAATGGACTTTTTTTGGGGAGGTGGGGGGGAGCAAGACTAGCCCTGAGCTGACATCTGTTGCCAATCCTCCTCTTTTTGCTGAGGAAAATTGGCCTTGGGCTAACATGCGTGCCCATCTTCCTCTACTCTTTTATATGGGACTCCGCCACAGCATGGCTTGACAAGTGATGCGTCAGTCCATGCCCTGGATCTGAACCCATGAACCCCAGACTGCTGAAGCAGAACATGTGAACTTAATTGCTATGTCACCAGGCCAGCCCCTATCCCAAATGAACTTCAATTTTGAATCCCAAATTTTTATCACACATTTAAATAGTTTCAAAAATGTAATTTCTTTTCCTTACCTCAATATTTTAATACGTGCTGCACAGAAGCCTCTCCTCACTTGCTTTCAGCTGCCCTGGAATAGGAAAGTCGATCTCTTTAGCGTACTTTCTTACAGTCCACAGAGAATTTCATATGGCTCCAGAGCTCAAGGACAACGTTAAATAAACTTTCCCAAACATAGCCTCTGAATTTGAGGAAAATTCCTCAAGGGTTATCAAGTAGCACAGTGACTTACAATCTTTCAAATGAACAGATATTTCATTTTAATATAGAGAGTGACAGTGATGTGCCTTCCATGTCTGTTTTGTGGCCTTAGAGGACAAATGATAAGAATCTACAAAACCTTGAGTCTCTTTTTTGCTGCAGTTCTGGGAAGGATGCTGACATGGTGTCTGTCCTCTTTGTTGCACATATTAGTTCCATCCCTTCCGTTTGGATGGTACTCAATTTAACAGAGATAAATTTAAATTGACTGAAAAAAAGAGAAATAGAAAAAATCCTTAATGGTACAATTTCATAATAAGTGAAAAATGTTAGTTGGTATTAAATGGAACTTCTTTTTGAGAAGCTTCCAAGTCCCCGTAGGGCAGTGAGAGAAAATAAGAACAACAAGAACTAGAAGAAACCTTTACTCAAGGCCTTCTGGGTGTCAACCTGTGTGCTTAGCAGCGAGACTATAGTCTTGTTTCATTTTCCTGTAACTCGATGGGACAGGTCCTCCTTTTACAGATTAAGAAACTGAGATCTAGAGAGGCCAAAAAAACTTTTCCATAGTAAATGGAAAAGCCAGAATTTTAACACGAACAGCTTGACACGGAGCCCCCACTCTTGACCATAATGGTAAACCACGACCCTTTGGATTTTATCATTTATTGTGTTCACGGATCTCTGGATTCTCCGAAGCTATTGAAATGAGGGAGCACACGTATACACATGGAGGGGGAAAAGCTTATTTTCAATCACTCACATGGTTCACAGATGACGTATTAACATGTCTGTCTAGAAGATCTGGATCAGCTGTGAATGGATTTCTCAAACAGAGGAAAAACATTCACTGATTGCACAGATATGGAAATCTTCCTTCAGAAGGCCAATCGCAACTCTGACTGAACATATTATAGACCATCAGAACATTGTCTCTAATGTAAACAGTCTTTCTTTCCTTCTTCCTGTCACCCCACACCAGCATCAATTTAAAAAAATATAATAAATTTAAGAATTACAAAGACTCTTTGAAATTTGAAAAGAAATTCTCTTTCCCCTTCCTCTTTTCTGAGAAAGAAATATCAGGACGAAATTCACCAAGCACAAAACATAAAAGCTTCCTTGGAAATAAGAAATTTGTTTTGAAAAAGTGTGAACCTGATTAGGAAGTTAGGGAAGCACGTTGTGTTTGACGAACAACCTCTGTGCAAGGGCAGCGAGCTCTCAGTGACAGAGAGTCTGCTATTGGTGTTGGGGAGGGATGCCATGGATCATAGGCATGGATGTGGACCACATCTTAAGCAGGTCATCTCCAGTGGAGAGCCAGCAGACTAAGGATGCTTTTTGGAGCAACTCAAAGAGCCAAAAGCATCTTCCTCAGGTGTCAGGAAACCACATGTATGACAGGAAAGCAACCTTGCTCCTCCCGTGGCCTCCGATGGACTCGACTCAGGACTATCTCTTGCCACAACCATCATTAGTCTGAGAATCTCTATTCCTAGAAGCTTTCTCACAATTCACAAGTCTTTAAAGTAATAGTACCAGTAGTTATAACATAACTTGATATGTGTACGGCACGGAGCAGATGTTACACATGGATTATTTCACTCCATCCTTTCAATGGCCTTCTAAGGGCCATATTGCTATCAGACCTGTTTTAAAGATCATGAAACTGAGGGTGAGAGAGATGAAAAGAATTGCTTATGTCAGAAATGGAGCCAGATCTCAAACTCCAAACCAAGCCCTGATCAAAGCCATATCCATGGTTCTAAAGCTATTGTTACCACCAAGGCCCACCCTACTTTTCAAAATGGTTACTCTTTGTACATAAAAATTAAATTTGGTGAAGTTGGCATGACCATTTATCTCTGATACCTCTGTAACCACTGCTAAAAGTTACAGCAAAGGAATAAAAATGGAAATACAGCACAAATGAGGACAGAACAAATAGGAGAGGAGACAACACCATACAAGAGTTCATTAAACGGGTGCACGCTGGACGGTGGGTGTCTACGTGCACGTGTGGGTGCATGCTGGATGGTGCACAGCAAGTGCTAAGTGACATAGCAAGAAATGGAAACCACAACACATGTACAGGCAAGCTGTGTTGCTCTGCAGAATGTGGACAGGATTGGCAGGCAATATAGAAAAGCACACACAGTGTGAAGGCAGGAGCTGACTGGGGTTTAATAGGGAGGTGTTGGACCCTCACAGCTCCCTCACCCTCGTTATGCACCAAACCCCGAGGAGACTGGGGGCTATTCTCTAGAGATGTCAGCCTTCACCTTGGAGACCTCAGGCACGGAGAAGAGCAGAGGAGGAGGAAAGCAGGCAGGTAAAGTGGATGCTCTTGTGGGGACGGAGATCTACAGCACCTCTTCTCCTTTCTCCTCCCTATTGGCAGAATGGAATGTGGCCAGACAAGCCCCCGCTGCATGTTCCCTCTACACACACACGTGCGCATAAATACACACACACAGACCCACACACCAAAGCAATGTGTTGGAAAATTCTTTGGTGAAACTTACCTGTCTCATTTAGAAAAAAAAAGTGTAGTTTATGGCATTTGGGTTTTCCGAAGTGAAAAATCCAGCTTCCCACTGAATCCTGCTATAATGAACCCACTGGCTTGTCCATGTGCACAGAGCTGACAATCACAGCAGGTGAGGATCATGGGATGTCTGAGGGAAGGAGACAGTATTGAACCTCCGAGACACAGCTATAGGACAGGGAGCAGAATGAAACATTGTTAAAAAATTATAGCAAATAGCCTCAGAGAAATAAAAAGATATTTTATCCATAAAACAAGAATTGGGTGCTGCGAGAAAGGAATAAATTCGTACCTTAACTGTTCTTGAGGTTTAAAAACATGACAACAACATTTAAAAAAAACAAAAAAAAAACAGTGGAATGTTTGGAAGATGAACTAGAAAAAAGAACTAAGAAGACAGAATAAAAAGATAAAGAGATGATAAATGAAGAATAAAAGATAAGAAAATTATAGGAGTAATTCAGGATCTTCCTAATAGGTCTTCAAGAAAGAGAGAATAGAGGCTATTTCCCGAACTTCATGAGTTAGGACTCTACACGGAAAGCTCCCACTAGGTGAGAATCACATTGACTTTAAAAGAAAAGAAGGAAGGAAGGAAGGAGGGAGGGAGGGAGGGAGAGAGGGAGGAAGGATACACAGCACTAGGGCAAATCGTCATGAAATCAGAACCCTGGTGATCAAGATCCTGAAATCTTTGCAATAGTGTTGGGAGTGGGGAAGCAGGTTATTAGAAAGCAAAAGGAGTAGGAACAAAATCATTCTTCTCAAAAGCAATGCTGGACATTAGAAAATAACAAAACAATGCAATAAAAATTCTGAGAGGAAACATCTGTCTTGAATTGTGAGTCAGGCAAGGCGTCAATTTAATATGAAGGTGAAATAAACACAATTTGAGACACTTAAAGACTCAAAAAATTATCTTATTTTCACTGGTTCTCAGTCATACTGGAGGTCATGTGCCACCAAAAGAAAAGAGTTAACCTAGAGAGAGGAAGACCCAGAACACGGCAGCAAAGAGAAGATCCAGCACAGAGAGGTGATGCTCTGGGGCGATGGGCAAGCAGCAGGCCTGGAGCCCACTTGGACCACACTGGAACAGAGGAGGCAAGGCCGGAGTGGGCGCTGTCTCTGGGACTTATACCCGTAGATGAATGGATTTGAGAGAGGAAGAAGTAGTCTTGAGAGACTTTCTATAGATCTATTGAAAGGTTGAGGAAGATGCAGTGACAAATATTAAGCAAAAGAAAGCACAGAGAAGTAACTTCAGAAGCACAAACACCAATCATGCAGACGTGCGATCTTGTTACACTGCTCAGCTCATAAGCGGATTCTAAGGATACAGGGAACATTGGTTAGTGGGAATGGTGGGGTTTGCTTGGCTGCAGGCATCCAGGGGACCTGGGCTCCTACTCATACCTGTCCCTGCGCCCACAGCAGAGGGTCTTGAGTAGATTGCCATGTCAGAGCTGCTGTTTGCTAACTATGGAGGCGACTTGTATGGATGAACTGAGATAGCAGATATTTGATACTTGCGTGTAGAAGAGTCAGCCTTGCTTGGAGGGAGGATTTTTTTTTTTTTTTTTTTGGTGAGGAAGATCAACCCTGAGCTAACACCTGATGCCAGGGAGGATTGTTTTTTACAAGTCATATTTTGGAAACATGGAACATTGTAGTTACTTTGGTCAATGGCAGCTGTTATAATTTCAAACCCATGCACCTTGCTCCCAAATCTCACCCGCATGGTTTCACGTGAGGGAATGATCCATGAAAGAGCTCACTTACCTATATGGGTTGAGGAGAGATGGAGGTTGAGGAGAGATGCACAGGTGTAGTGTGAAAATCTATATCAGAACCAGATCTGTCTTTCAGAAACTGACATCTCTTTAACTAAACTGCTACAGTGGATCCCATTGGTGAACCGGCCCATCCATGTGCACACAGCTGACAGTCACAGCAGGCGAGGATCATTGGACGTCTGTAGAAATGACATTTTTGCTTAAGGGCGACCGTTCCTGTGCAGTATGTGGTGCCTCCAGATTTCCAAAGCTCTTTCCTCTGTTCCCAATTGGTTGCATCAGTGATGTGTCTCTGGAAAATGGTAATTCCAAGGCAAGCTTGCAGCTTTCTCCAAGATGATTTATGAAAGAAAATATTTTATTCGCTTTTTCTTCAGGTATCAGTCCTTAAAAAGATCCACCGTTTTAATGATTCTCATGTGATTCAAAATACTGAGATTTATCATGGATTCAAAAACACTTGAGCCTATGAAGTCTCCCATTTCTCCCTTTCTTGCCCATGAAGGAGCTCAGCACACCTCTGGGTTCTGGGCAGATATTTCTTACTGGGTGAATCCATCATCCAGAACTACGTAAGCCCATGACTGCAGGAATACTAGCTCCTGAAGATGGAATGGGAACTCATAAGGATGTGATGCATTCACAGCCATTTCTTTTCTTCTTCTTCTTTTTGTTTGCTGAGGGAGATTCGTCCTGAGCTAACAGCTGTTGCCCATCTTCCTCTTTCTGGATGTGAGCCACTGCCACAGCACGGCCACTGCCAGATGAGTGGTGTAGGCCCGAGCCTGGGAACCGAACCTGGGTTGCTGAAGCAGAGCATGTCACACTTAACCACTAGGTCACCGGGGCTGGCTCATGATAGCTACTTCTTAATAGAGAAATTGTGAGAAAACTAGATTTTTAAGTGTTATAATAGTGCTTGAGGACACTGTGAACTTTAATGACATTTTCTTATGAGGGAAAGTCAGGGAGAAACATAAATTATTGTATTGAATTATTTTAGCTCTTCAGGTGCTTAAAGCGATATGCAAGATTGACTATAGATTTGTACAATTAATTACATAATTTTAGAGCTGTATTAAACAGTTTAATTTAGAAAAATATGTCAAGTAGTACATATTTCATGGGAAATATTTTAAATCAAGCAATGCAATATATGTGTATATATACACACATATGTACATAAATATTATAACACATTTTTTAAGCATCAGAAGAATTTTTCTATAAGAAAAACAAGTTAGTATATAATTTTTATTTAATTTAAATGAATCTAGTAAACTTTAAACCCAGTTCTGTGGGGATTATCAAAGGGAATACAGGATTAATTTTTTCCACCTCATTTCTGAATTAAGAGTCTATTCTTATCTTTGCTAGTTCCCATCTCTGATCTGAGGTTTCCTCATCTGAAAGGCAGGAATGAAAACTCCTAACTTTGCTTTTCCTTGTGAGCATTTGATGTCCTGGTACGGCTCTCAATAATGCAGGTTTTCCCTTCAAGCAGTTAATCTGACAGATGTGCCTACAGCCTGTTAAGGAAAAGTCCCTCGTGTGCACTGGATAAATTTTTACTTGAACTCCGAGATCCCATCATTCTCTTCTTATGAATTAATAGAGCTTGTGAATCAAGTGAGTGGGCTAACGTCTCTCTGTGGTTCCTCATCAGTTCTTCAGCTGACGCCCCCACCACAATTCTCCCAGCACCCACTGGACCCATAACTGTGGACAGGACTCCCCATCTTGTTTGAAATTTAACAGACTGTGTGCCTAAGTCTAGCTAACGGCCTTAGTAAATCAGACACTGTGTTCTTTTCCAGGAAAAATAGAAAAGAGCCTCCGCACTCAGGCGTCCTCCGTCTCTTCCTGATGTGTGACTGTGTCCCCCAGGAGCCCAGCTGGAGGCTCCCTCCGTCAGTGCACGCCACCTCTGGACTCAGCGTGTGCATGATCTGAATCCTCACCTTCTCCTCGTCACTCGTCCCCTCTCTTGGGACATTCCCATGGGCTGTACTGTCACTTCTCAGTCTTAAAACAAACAAAGTGGCCTCTCTTGAGTGCAAATCCCCCACCATGCAGCTAACTCTCCAGCCTCCATTCACAGCAAAGTCTCCTAATGGGTTCTCTGAGGGGGCCACCTCCAGTTCCTCACTCGCATTCTCCCCGATGCCTCTGCAATCAGGCTCCACCAACACCATTCTGGCCAAGGTAGCTCACACCCCAGGAGTCTCCATCCAGTGGTCAGTTCTGGCCCTCATGGCCCTCGGGAGCAGCACTCCACATTGTCTATTGTTCTCTCTTCTTGGAGATACTCTTCTCACTTGGATCTCAGGAGACCACCGTCTCTGGGGATGCCTGACCCGCTCTCCTGCTGTATTTGCACCCACAACCCTTATTGCTCTGTGACACACTATGGATTTTACTTACTTGCTTAGTTTCTCCAATGTTTCTCTTCACTAGAATGTGAGCTTTATGAGGGCAGGATGTTCGTTGCTGCTTTTTTAACTGCTGTACTCCCGATCCCATAGTAGACACTCAGCAAATACCTGAGAAAGGAATGAAACACCTAATTGTGCTAGAATAGTAATGATCATTAATGGCTACATTATATCTATGAGTCTGTGCTCACATGTGTGTTTGTGTGTGTGCTCACATGTGCATTTGCGTGTGTTTACATGTGTATGTTTAC